>NC_056620.1:14063512-14370276 GCF_018340385.1 Cyprinus carpio
GAGCAGCAAAGTGCTACTTAAAGATCTTAAAAACAGTCAGTCGGACCCCATGCATTGTTCTTTTCTGTAGAGATAGTCACGTGTTGCTTCTAAAGGAAACCTTTAATGACAGTTCTTCTGTGTTTCAGCGCACCAATCCACATGCTGCCTACCAGAACCCAGGACCAAGCACATCATTGCCCCAAAGCAGCATGGGATACTCCTCTACCTCCCAGCAGCCTCCACAGTACTCACACCAGACCCACCGCTACTGAGTCAGGCCACGCCCCCCTCTCGCAGTGCCCAACAGGGAGAATGTACTTAGGGAGGCGGGTGTGGACCTGGGCCGGACCGCCCCACCCACTGGCTTTGCTGTGCAGCATTTCCACCGCAGGAACAGTAACTGTAACCTAACAACACATCACCATGTCATACAGCTGACATTATCCTCCGCTGACAAAAGGAGAAATAAAAAAAAAAATAAATAAATAAGTGAAAACAAATGAAAAAAGCTGATGAAAAGCGGATATTTGTTCCATTGGTGATAGTTCGAGTCTTCGCTGCAAGTCTGTGATATTTCACGAAAAAGAAAAACACTCACTCACTCAACAAAAAAAAAAGCAACAAACATTCTCAATATGTGGTACTGAACAGCTGCACTATGTAGTGAGACTGGTTTGGAGTGAGGTGGAGATCCACCGTACCATCCAATCTCTTTAGCCCCAGTCCTTCTTGCCCTCACTTTTGAAATCCGTTGGCCTCTCCAAGACTTAAAGCTGCTATGTGACTGCCAGCAAAGACAGAATGACGTATGTCAGTCTGTCTGTCTCTCCGTCTGCCCTTATACACTCACACTCACACACACACACACACACACACACACCAACACATACACTCACACACATGCATACAAATACTGAAGCACTCACTCTTTTAGCCCATTGCTGGGGACCGAATTCTCTGTGCTGGAGCTGCTGACTGAAGCATAATGAGAACCTCTAGTGCCCCCTGCTGGATCATACTGGTAGAAGGCGGTATAAAAGAAACAACAAACTTGATTTTAGTAGTTAATAATTTAATGTTTTGGTTTTACGTTAGGAGAGGTCAGCAACTTCCATTTTGCTGTCAGACCGGCTGTTATGCGTGAAAGATCGGCCTTAGAACTTCATGACAAACGTTGTGTGGACAGCAGATTGAACATGCATTGTACTGTATTGTAATGAAATATTTTACATGAAACAAATATCCTGACAATAAAAGTGGAAGCGTTTAAAAAAAAATAATAATAATTGAAAAGCTTTTATTTGAGTGTTTGTGTGAGTGTTGACATGCATTTCCAGGGTGATAATACGTTGCTTTATTTATTTATTTTAAATACATTTTTAACAGTTTAGTTGAGTCCATTTTCATTAGGAATTATGGCTGTGTTATCTCTGTTCAGACTGCTCTAAATGTAATCGCCACATTGCACGTTCCCATGATTTTTATTAGGGCTTTAAAGTCCCATGTTTTATTTATTTCTTGATTGTCTATAGTAAAACTAACCTCCCTTAAAATTATTTTGGCCTTCTTGACTAGATCCAATTTTAGTTCATTAAAATTTATTGAATTTATATTTAATTACAGTAGTAATTGTTAAACTATTTTATTAACTAATTTTACATTTTAAAAGCCACATTTACTTGTAACTCCTACTGAAGGACATCTTAAATTGGACTAAATCTTCAGTTCTGTGACCAAGTGTTTAAATTTATTTTATTCATTTTGAAAGTTTCATTTATTTTAATGTTTATTGCTCCAAGCCACATGAACCAGGGTTTTAAAATATGTTCAGACATATTGTCCCAGTTTTGGTAACAATCAATCAACATTTTCAATCAACACTTCCCCCATCAGCCGTGGTCAGTGGACCATGCTGTCCCTCGCCCTATTTTATACCCTATTCATAGAAAGTGACAATTACCAAACGTTTGTTAAAATGCTGTTTAGGGTGTTTTCCGTGATATTTTTGCTTGTATAAGAAGTAGCCTTAGTTTTATTAAGTATTTTAGCTGTGGCGTGTTTAAAGCCCACCTAATATCCTCAGATAGAGCCCGCCCTCACACAGCCGCCCTGTAGTTTAATGACCGGGAAATCTCTGTCAATCATCCTCAGCCTCTCATCTGATAGGCTGATTGTGACAAATGGTGGCGTGCTAAATTCCTATTCTAAAATGCTGATTGGTGCGAACAACCCAATAAGCCCCGCCCCAAGCGGATTGTTTGGAATGGTCAGATGGACCGATGGAAACACAGGATGGCAATCCGGACCGCTGAAAGCCTGGACATGTGAGCCAATATAATTTTCAACAAAATACACTTTTGGTAAGCATCAGACAGTTACTTATTTTCGCTAATGTAGTTATTTCGTCATATTGCACTTGTTATATTTACTGTTTATCGCGCTTTATATAATAAATGGAACATGAGGTTTGGGTTTCTTTAGTGGGGAGTTTATTAATGGCGAGCTTGCGTTGATGATATAATTGTTGTTTTATTTAGTTATATTAATCATAACGTTGCTGTTGTGTACAATAACAATAACGAGCGTGCATTGCGTGACTTATAAATGTAGAATATGTCCTACTCAGAATAATAAATCAAAAAAAGTTTCTGTATCAGATACATACAGCATAATCACTCACGACTGAAGGTGCTCATTCACTAAACTGTTATCAAAGAATATAACACATAACAGAATTCCGCAAATTTATATTTTTAAGTGTTAACCAACCCTAAAAACTTAAAGAATTCAACCAGACAGTGTTTAAATAATATACACATATGGTGTTTTTAAGATAAGTCCTCGCTCACGCACGGAAGTCTCAGAGCAACTGGCTCGTGACATTCATGTGTGACGTGATCCGTGCTGAAATATTAATGCAGTCTTACGCGCAGAGATGCGCTGTACTTCAGTTATGAATAGCTAATGCATTGCCATCCAGTCTTTTCTGATTTTCAAACAGCGTTTAGAGAGTGAATGCGTGTCTCCCTCGTTAGTTTGGACAGGATGTGGCCTCCTGTGGGATGGGTCTGATGGATTTCAAAGCCTGTCAGCAGCACTGATGGGGCTCTAAACAGCTGTGATGCACACTAATTATTTGTATGTTTACATGTTATTCCAGCATCTCAAAGTGTCTGCTTCTTGTTATACACTCTTTCGTATTATTTGAAGATGATAGGTTGCATTTTGTCTGTCCGAAGTGCTCTTTATGTGTGTGGTTTTTGCAGTAGGCACAGATTTATGGAAAAAGAGGGCCGCTGAAAAGGAGAGAGAGGATGGGATTGCTTCTTTTATTTGAAGAAGAGAGAGGGTTGGGGGAGGGAACAGAACATGCATGGGAGAACTCCTCTGTTGCCCTGTGAACGGAGGGTTATTGTCCCGGGAACCTTTCAGAGTGGCTTCCCTGAGGTCCCCTGCCACTCCCCCTCCCCCATCCTCTCTCTCTCTCTCGCTCGCTCGCTCTCTCTCTCATACTTTTTCCTCTCATTCACTCTTCTTTCTGGATGGCTTCAGTTCGTTTTATGTTCTTCCCACCCGAAACTGTTCACTTTCTCGTCTAACTAGCTCACAAACTGCTTTTCATGCCACTCAGACTCACATTCCTGGCTCTTTGTCTGCTCTGTGTCTCTGGCCCCCCTCCCGGCGCGGTCTTAATTCAGTGCACTATGTAATTAGTGTGGGTTGTGTCCATACTGCCTTGTGCTGCAGAATTACAATGCCATGGAGAGATGGTGCGCTTAATGAACACATTACAACACTCACATACATGTACCTCATTAGACTACAACAGCAGCAGTGTCTGAGTGCATGTGTGAGGCCTGATGGCATATTTGCAGTGAAGTTCAGGTATCATTGCAGGAGGGAGTTTGTTTGTCGTTTTCACTTTTAAATGGGAAGCGAACAGGTTTGGCAGGTGGTGTGTAAGAACAATGGACTTTGTGGCCACTTGCATGATGTTACTATAATAAATGGCAACAAACTACAGTTCTCATGCATGTGTTAAACAATCATTGCTCAGGTTTAGTTTCTGAGTGTGCTATGTGCAGGTCTACAAGAAATAACCACCACAAACGTCTATCGAATTTAAATACCCATTATGTACGTGAACATTTATGAAATGTTGTGGCTAATTTAAAAATGCATTTATTAGCCTTTGAGATACATGTGACCAGGTGTGAATCTAATTTATATAATTCTGCTAATTTTTACATATTTTAAATCAATTTAGCAGCATTCGGTTATTCTCTGTATTGCATTTACGTTTGTTACATTTTTGTTTATTAATGCTTTAAGCTGCCTTTCATCAGCATTTAACATATTTTACCTTTTCTAAGTACATTTTATATAATTCTTCAGATTTTCCCAAATGTGAATTTTTAATGGAATTCTGTCATTCCTAATGTTGCATTTGTTTAATGAATGTTTTGGCCCAGTTAATGATGCTGTTATCTGCCTTTCAGCATTTTATCTCACATATACACACACACACACACACACACACAGATATATATAAATATCAATAACACATTTAATCTATATATATATATATATAAATTTAACTTAATTTCACAGAATTTACCAAATATAAACCAATTTTATGGAATCCGGTCATTCTCAATGTTGCATTTATTTTTGTTAAATATTTAACACATTTAACACATTTTATCTTTTATAAATACATTTTACAGAATTCTGTCATTCTCAATGTTGCAGTTACGTTTATTAAATATATATATATAAAAATACATATCCATAAATTTAAAATTATATGTAATTCTATCTTTCAAAATGTTGCATGTGCTTTTATTGAATGTTTTAGTTAATTTAATAATAATGCTTTTAGCTGCCTTTCAGCTCCTTTTAACACATTTAACACATATAAACCACATTTGATGAAATTCTGCAGATTTTACTAAAAAAACATTATAGAAAAGGTGAAAAAGTCAGCTAATTCCATCTAAACCTGGTTTCAGGGAGTAGCCAGAAGTTGCATTCATAGCTATGTTTAGATTGTACAAGCAGGATATGAGAGGAAATAAGTGGTTACATAGCAGTATTTAAATGTTGTGATTGTGTGCAAATGAAATTGCTTTACACCCCTACTGCATCATTGTTCTGGCTGTTTGGGACGACAGGAAGTTAGAGATGTGACACGGAGAGGAACAGGAAGTGGAGAGCTGGGTGTGGAGCTGGAAAACAGGAAGCAGGGAAAGAGGCAGATAAGGGGACCTCTGAGATGCTGTCCCACCATCCCTTTGTTCTTGTCCCTAATCTTTGACTTTCAACCCCCCTTAGCCAATCACACAGCAGATGGCCTCTCTCCTGGCCAATCACTGTGGGGGTTATTCTTTCACAGATGGGAGCATTCTGTCATGGCGTCCAGTTGAACCAGATGACATGGCTTAGTTAGGCTACTTATGTGAGGGATGAGAAACTTTTCACATGGAAATGCACAACATTTATTTTGTGTTGTCATACATTGACATAAAGTAGCAAGCTGTCTTAAAACATATGAGTAAAATATAATATGGAATTATAATATGCAGTAATATTATACCATATTGGTTTTGCAGACTGTATTTAACATAAATAATTTCACAGAAGACAATGTTTAAATTAGTGCTATCAAACGATTAATCGTGATTAATCGCATACAAAATAAAAGTTTTTGTTTACATAATATATGTATGTGTGCTGTATATATTTATTATGTATAGTGTATATATAAATACACATACATGCATGTTAAGTTTATATATTAAATATATTTACTTATAAATTATATGAATATAAATATAGACATTTAAATATTTTCAAAATATAAACTGTATGTGTGTGTATTTATATACATAATAAATATACACAGAGCGCACACATATATTATGCAAACAAAAACTTTTAAACGATTAATCATTTGATAGCACTAGTTTAAATTAATTTGCTGACTTATTCAGTAAGTTTTGTTATGGTTCTTTTTTTGCAATTCTGTAGAAGTTATTGATTTCATATCTATTTTCCATATTTTTAATGATGTAAAGATGTCTGAGACAATATGGGGAAAATATTAATAAATAATAAGAATAAATAATGATATATGGGGAAACAAAGAAGCTCATATATTCAGCATCATTAATTCAGTCTTCAGTGTCACATGATCCTGCAGAAATCATTCTAATATGCTGATTTGTTGCTTAAGAAAAAATGTTGAAAACAGTTTTTGCTGCTTAATATGTTTGTAAAAACCTACATTTTATTTCAGGATTCTGGAACAGGATTGTATGTTGAATAGAAAGTTCAAATGAGCA
Source organism: Cyprinus carpio (assembly GCF_018340385.1). NCBI lineage: Eukaryota > Metazoa > Chordata > Actinopteri > Cypriniformes > Cyprinidae > Cyprinus > Cyprinus carpio. The sequence continues at coordinate 14,069,839 of NC_056620.1, forward strand.
GAATTGATTTGAAATAGAAATCTCTTGTAGCATTATAAAATGTTATTGTTGTCACTTTTTTGCATCCTTGCTGAAAAAAAAAAACCCTAAAAAATCTTTCTGACCCAAATAAATATTTTTTTTTTATAAAATCTTAGAAAACCCAAACTTTTGAACTGCAGTGTGTATAATTCTGAAATTATCATGTTTTGACTCTAAAGTATTCAGTATGAAATTTAAAATAATGTTCAAATACTACGAAAACAAATAATTATTAACATTTATACAGGAGATTATAAAACTCTATAATCAATTAAAATGTTTTATTATAGATTTCTTTTAATAAAAAAAATAAAATGTAAGAAGAAAGGAATAATATTGATATTTCCTGATTGCCACACATCATGCAAACCAAATAATGTACCTTGAATTCAGTAGACTAATGATTAGAAGTGAGAATGTCTTCTGTTTCCTTAAGCAAATGATCAGTTTGCATCTCCTGTTGTCCTTTGATCTACAGCTGGGCAGCTCGGATGATGAACAGGATTACTTTGACGGTATCTTCTTTTCTTAATGCTTTGTAATCCTTCCATCCAAGGCTGCTTGTGAAGGGAGTTACAGTCTGCATTTCTGTTTGTGTTGGAATGGATTGAGCTTCATTTGTGTTGAACGTTAGGCGTGTGATTTCAGAGTCAGAGGTCAGTGTGGGTTTTGACCAGTGTAAGAGGGTTAACCAAAATCCGAGTAACTCAGTTCCCTTTTCTTGATCTCCAAATGTCCCAGTTTCATTCCAACGTTCGTTCTCTATCAAAGTGTGGGTGTCTGTTATATAATATGAGCTTCATCCAAATACAGCTGAAAACTGAGTACACATGATAGATGGACCTCGCCTTCAGTCTGTGCTCATATGCGTGTTTTTAAACACAGTGTTTGTGTTTTCCGGGCAGGTAGAGTGCGCTGCGGCTGTATAAGGGACAGCAGTCATGCCGCTGGTGAAGAGAAACATTGAGCCCAGGCACCTGTGCCGCGGGGTGCTACCGGAGGGCATCGGCAGCGAGTTGGAGTGTGTGATGAACAACACACTCTCTTCCATTATACGCCAACTCAGCAGTCTCAGTAAGTTACAGAGTCACTTTCTTTCTTGAACACATACGTGTTTACCTGGCTAATTTGGGACTTAGTTTTAGCTTCTGTTGTTGTTGATCGACGCTAATTAGCATTAGTAAGGACTAATCCTAATCCAAAATTAAATTAGTGCATTACAAAATTAATTTGTGAATTACAGTGACTCTTTTTTTATTGATAATAGTATAGGAATAAACAATTTTTCTGCCAAAGAAGTTGTTCATAAATTTAATTTTTGCTGTTTGCAGTAGTAGGCAACTTGCTGTACTAATATGAAGGAAGTGCCTTTATAAGCATTTTTAATTTTTAATTAAGCATTAATACATCTAGTATTCTGGTGTCTGTAAGATTTTAAAGAAAGCGCTCACCTAGGCTGCATTTATTTGATCAAAAATATAGTAATAATAACAATGTGAAATATTATTACAATTTTACTACAATTCTATTTCAGTATATTTTAAAATGTAATTTTTTAATTGATTTGCTGCTCGAATCAATTCTTATCAATGTTGCAAATAGTTTTTCTGTTTTTTTTTTTTTTCAAAATTCTTTGATTATTAGTCTGTAATGTAAAAGTCTTTACTGTCACTTTTCATTAATTTTAGCATTCATGCTGAATAAAAACGTATAAAAATAAATTAATTAAAAAAAATCCTACTGGCCCTAAATATACCTTAGAAGAGCTTAAATATGTTATTTAATGTCTTTGTGAACAATTTTTCCCCCCAAAAGGGAGGGTTCTTTTTGTTTATTTGTTTGTTTGTTTGTTTTTTAAGCTAACATTTGGGGACATTTCTTAGTTACTTTGTCCCAAACATTGTCCTCGATCAGAGTGGTCAACTCTTTTAGTTGCATGCATTAAAGGAAAAATTCACCCAGATGTGAAAATTCTGACATTAATTACTCACATCGTTCCAAACCTGTAAGACCTTTGTTCTTCTTCAGAACACAAATGAAGATATTTTGGATGAAATCCTCAAATATCTGACCCTGCATAGACAGCAGTGCTACTGACACATTCAAGGCCCAGAAAGATAGTAAGGACATCGTTAAAATAGTCCATGTGACATCAGCGGTTCAACTGTTATGTTATGAAGCTACAAAAATAGCTACTTTTTGTGCACAAAGAATGGTGACACAGACGAGAAGAATTGTTAAGTCGTTATTTTTGTTTTCTTTGCATACAAAAAGTATTCTCGTAGCTTCGTAAAATTACGGTTGAAGCACTGATGTCACATGGACTATTTTAACAATGTCCATGCTACCTTTCTGAGCCTGGGAATGTTTTAGTTTCATTGCTGTCTATGCAATCTGGGTTATATGAAGCGATGGGAACACTTTTTGTAAGTGAAGAAAACAAAAATAACGACTTTATTCAATAATTCCTTTGTCAACAGTCTCCTCTGTGTCTCTCCATATCACCGTATGCTCTGTATGCTCTTCTGTGTCAATGACGCTGTTTCTACGTGTATTTAGCTTTGATTTGATTTGTGGCGCGGATGACAGGATTTCATCCAAAATATCTTAAATTGTGTTCCAAGGACAAACTGAGCTTTTACGGGTTTGGAACAACATGGGGGTAAGTGATTAATAAAAAAAAATTCATTTTGGGATGGATCCCTTTAATATCTACAGAAAATGTAAAAATCTTGTTGCTTTTACTATACTTCATTACATTACTCTAAAACGTCCATTTCTTATTCAATTTAGACATTTGGTTTGTTTTGCCATTCTATGTGCACTATAATTTAGTGGTCCAGTAGTAGGAGTATCTTCAGCTCTCGATGCTAGAGAGAATCTCCTTAATAATAATTCCTCTTGACTCACGGGACCCTATGTCTGCATTACATAAGACCATTTTCTTGAAAACATGTCCTCTGAATGGGCAAGTCTCTCTCTGTGTATCCAGCTACTGATTTGTCCATCCATGTTGTTTTTTCCGTCCACCTGTTCTATAACTCCCCAGCTGACCCCTGAATTCCCCTCCAGTGTCTTTACTGTGCCTCTGCTAGTGGTGTTTGGTAGATGCCTGTAGAAGGAGAGGGCCTTCAGTGGCAGCTGTGTGGATTAAATATAAATGACAGCCCATTGGATTTGAAGGCAGAGCTGTAGACGATGTGTGCGTGTGACAAAAATAGCATGTGCATGTCTGGAAACATGCTTTTCATGTGTTGGTGGGTATAGTACTGGAAACGAGTGTAAGTGCGTGATCTGTTGTATATATATGTGTGTGTGTGCACACTCGGTCATAGGCCAGGAATTTGTAAGTAACAGACACTCTTCCTTCCTGTAAATATTTTCCTGTGTGCTTTTGTTTAACACACAGTAATTTACCAGCCCCAGTTGAGGTGGTAAAATTAAGTGTATTCTTTGTGTTTTTCTTTTTATACGTCTCTCCACCACACTCTGAGAAAAGTCTGTAAAAATATGGTCTAAAGTATCATATTAATATAAAGGAGTTTTGTGTCTTGATTTTCTCACAGGTGTTTTACCTCGTATTTTGAATTAGTTATTGCATTGTGTTGTGTTTTAGGGTTGAAGGAAATGTACGTAAACTTAACGGAAAAGGTACTTGTAATTTTCTGCAAGGATATTATCCATTGTTCCATCGATTTGTTTTTTCTCAGACAGGCCCAGAATGTAAAGTAGCTTATTTATATTTCCTGTCCTTAATATCCTGTTTTTCTGTATTTTATTTATGTGAAGCCTCAGATTTTAAGAACAGAAAAAAAATATATTTTAATAATGTAATGTGTAGTGTTAATGAATAATTGAATAATTTATATATGTAATAATATAATATAGTAATATAATAAATAATACAAATAATAAATAATTCATAAATATTAATAAAAAGAAATTTATATAATTTAAACAATAACAGTCACTTTTATGTAACTTTATTATATTAATAGTTACGTTAAATTATTATTAGTATTAGTAAATTATTATTGGTTAATTATTATAATTAATTATAATTAGTATTTTATATGTGTGTGTTTTTATATACATATATACACATACATATAATATTGTAATTCTATTATAATTAGCTATAAATTTTGCTCCTAATAAGGTTTTATTTAAAATTTGTATGCTTGTTTGCCAAGGTGACAATAGTGTCAATAAAGATTTTGAGCTGAAATATATATTAAATATATTTGTATTATATAATATATATATTCCCTCTTTTATGTCTTCATCTCTTTTCCTCACTTCACCGTATTCTCCTCTTATTTGAAAGGTAAACATGCTGAAGACATATTCGGAGAGCTCTTCAATGAGGCAAACATGTTCTATTTGCGGGCGAACTCTCTGCAGGATCGGATTGACAGACTTGCCGTCAAGGTCACGCAGCTGGACTCAACAGTTGAGGAGGGTGAGTCTGTTTCTGGGAAACAAAGGCTCAGGGTCATTCTTCAATACACAGTGACCATCGGCATCTCAATTCGTCCCAGAAACTACATCTCTGAGGTTACATAGCTCCAGTGTGAGATCAATAACACTGTATCCCTCCAAACCCAAAATCAACAAAAAATAAATAATGCACACCCCACATCTTTTTGACGTTCCTCTATTACCCACATCAAAGTGTGCACTCGCCTGTCTTTTTTCAATTAAAAGATCAATACTGGAGTTTACTTTACACACTCTGGAGGGCAGGTGTAATCAATCTCTCTCTTTCTCCTTCACCCTGTGCAGTCTCTCTTCAGGACATAAACATGAGGAAGGCTTTTAAAAGCTCTACCATACAGGACCAGAAGGTGGTGTCCAAGAACAGCGTACCGAACCCGGTGACGGAGATGTACAATTTGAGTGATAAACCACCTCCTCTTAATATTCTCTCACCCTACAGGTATGTGTACAACACGTATGGATCTGATTTTGGAGACCAAATTTTTCTTGTTAATGTTTTTTAAATTTTTTATAATAAATAATAATAACATGACAACACTATAATACAGTTTATTATTATATGAATTATAATTATCTAAAAGTTTTGCATTCAGTATTTGCATATTAAATTGTTATTGGTCTTTTTCATCTGTGTAATCATATGTAGCCAGCAGTGTTTATTTATAGCATTTCATTTAATCCCTAAAATCTAAGCTTGTCCAAAGCTAAAACTCATACATTATTCTTTTACTGCCTCGACAGATTAGACTGGTCAGAAAATATCATAGATAAATTAGCTATTAATGCTTTCCCAAAATATTAATAGGTATTAGAAGAACGTATAAAAATTTTACCAGTTTACATGAACATAGATGAATGTACAGAAGTATTTTCTTCTGAAGTCTCTTTAAGGAATATAGAGCAGTGATGAAATACTTAAAGCTGGAAGATGTAGTTCATGTGAGCGCTTGTTCTCAAGGTAGGGAATATGGGCCACTCATGAATACTTAAACAGATCTAATGCAGAATGTGTGGAGCAAATATTTCAAGGGACAGTGGCTGTGCTCTGACTCATCTTTTTTCTGTCTGTTCGGCTGGATGCGGTTTACATGGTTGTTGGCGATTTTGCATAAATGATTAATGGCCAATTAATAGCACTTCTGGAAAATCAGCCAGTCTGAAAAGATGCATCAAGATGCTTTTAAAATCCTTTTCTCATCTGAAGAGGTCCATAAAAACCAGCTCTCTGAATAGGAACGATTACTTCAATGCATCTGGAACCAAATTTACCACACTTTTTGTTTTATTGAGAGATTAATTGAGAAGAATTATTTACAATAGCTTTAAATAACAAAAATTAATCACGAAAATTATTATCATTATTTATTTTTATTTTTTTTGTCCCAGAGATGATGATAAAGAAGGGCTGAAGTTCTACACTGACCCCTCCTACTTCTTTGACCTGTGGAAGGAGAAAAAGATAAAAGACAAAGAAGACAAGAAAAAATATAATATACTACATAACTTTCAAAACCTTTCCTTTCTTTCTTTCTTTCTTTCTTTCTTTCTTTCTGTCTTGGATGGATGCCCATTTTCCACAAGTTGATATGATTCTTTAGGGATTCTTTTAGACTATAACAGACTTTGGTTAAAATTTCTAAATGGTAGTGTAAAACAACATCCTTTTCACCCTGTCAAAAACAGCTCTGTTTACAGCAAGCCGTTTTGGTGCTTATGCTAATGAGCTCTGCTGACCCCGCCCCGCTCTTCTGTGGGGTGACGAGCAGTTCTCTGAGAGACTGTTAACTTTAGCTGCATTCATTGTGGAACTTGCTAACTAGCACATTATTAGGAAAGGCAAGTTGCAAAAGATTCGTAAAAAAATCTTATACTCACTTCTTCTGTAGGCGGTCACATTCCCTTTAAAATCTAAATTAAGCCACTGCGTCTTTAGCGGCTCAGATGTCAGGAATAAATGACGACTGCTGTGTTCATTATTACATCCAACAACTGTACACCTCAATCGCTTAGGAAACATTCTGCTCCGGCATCGAAACAATGGCGAACTGTTGACAGCACATTCAGGGCGGGTCTGCGATAAAACGTCAGTGTCAGTCAACAATTGTGGGAGGGGCCTGTGCAGAACTACGCCACTCTGCCAAGAATCTAAAAACAGCTTGATCTGAGACACTGCTTATGATTTATTGGGATTAAAAAAAAAACACTGGCTGGATTTTTATCATTAGACACATAGTTGTGAAACAACATTTAAAAGTGAATTTTGCATCCGATGACCCCTTTAAAGAAATGAATACTTTTATTTAACAAGGATGCATTTAAATGATTAAAAGTGACACTAAAGACGTTTATTATGTTACAAAAAATATCTAAAACAAATGGTGTTCTTTTGAACTTCTTTTCATCGAAGAATCAAAGAAAGCATTAAGCAGCACAACTGTTTTCAGCATTAAAATTAATAAGAACTATTTCTTGAGCACCAAATAAGCATGTTATAATGATTTCTGTAGGATCATGTCACACTAATGGCTGCTGAAAATTACATGTATTTAAATAGGAAACAGCTCATTTAAATTGTAATAATATTTCACAACATTACTGTTTTTACATTTTTTTTGATCAAACAAACGCAGCCTCAATGAGGCTTTCTTTAAAAACCTAAAGAAATCTTACCAACCCCAAACTTACTGGTACTGTATCGTGAAATCAAACTGTATACTGTATGGTGTATCTTCTGTCAAGCCTCGCACTCCACATAAATGTATATTAAATATCAAATATGTTCTGACTAGCTGTGATTGTGTCCCATTATGCTGCAATTTGCTGAACCTAGTTATACATAGTATGATAGTCATTCATGAGGTGATATGTGATAATTAAACATCTCTCTGTCACTTGTTACTTTGCGACAGGAGCAGAGGCGATGTGTGGATGGCACACTGCAGAGAGAGGTGAAGAAGGTGCGTAAAGCAAGAAACCGCAGGCAGGAATGGAACATGATGGCCTTCGATAAGGAACTGAGACCTGACCATCGACATTCCCACACTGTGCACAGAGGAGGCTCCACGGAGGGCCCCATGTCCCCAGAGCACAGGTAACACAGCCTACATGCACTTAAATACACACATATAAACTCAGTTTCATCTAATTAACTTCATAACTCATGCAGGTCTCATGGAGATCATGCAGATCATGGCTATCTCTCCATGGCCAATCATGCTGGCCATGCACACACTTACTCAGGGCCTCCGCCCAGTATGGCGGCCCTGTCAGCTCATAGCCACATGGGCATAGACCACGATTATAGGGGAGGGTCTATGGCTTACCGTTCTGGCACACTGGGTCGTCCGCACCAGGCTCCGCCCCCTCCACCAGCATCAAACACCGTTAATGGCTCTGTGACCCTACCACCTGTTGACTACAGGTTTGTCATTTTTATGTAGATTAATTGATTAGTTGTAAACAAACTTGGTTGTTTTGAAAACATGCTCAAGCAAGTTCTGTAATGTCTATCAGAATTTTTTAGAGATTTACAAACATGATTGTTGGATCACACTTGTTTGACTTGTCATGAAATATATCATACATTTTTTTCATAGTTTCTCTATACCAGGAGGGGTTTAAACCACAGCGGTGGTAGGGGGTCTATGGAAAAATTAGAAGTACATTTTTAGAAGATGTATTTTTAGGGTTGTGTAAACATGTGAAGATATTTATTTATTAAATTTGGTAATATTACTGTTACACTATATTAATTTCTAATGACTTTTCAGAAATTATGAGATATAATTTTTCAAAATAATCAGAATTATTTTAAATATTATAAAACAATATTTTATAAAATATTGCATGTAGTTTAGAAAAATACTTTTTTAAATATACAAATATATAAATGAATATAATAATTATATAAACTAAATAAATATAATATATAGAATCTAATAAAAAAATGTCAAATGTAAAGTAATATTTTAGCAATACTTTAGCAAATAAAATATTCAAAATATTTCATTATAAAAGTCATTTATTTTCTCTGTTAAAATGTTGTCTCTATAATAAAACAATATTTAATTTTTTTTTTTTTTTTAGAAATTATATATAATTATATGATAAAAGATGCAATTACAGTTTTTATGAATATTTTGATTTTTTTTTTTTCCATTTGAGTTTTAGTTAAAGTTGTACTCGATTTATTGTTTTTGGCCATTTTGAGTAGCTTTTGTTTTTTAATATATACAGGTGCATCTCAATAAATTAGAATGTTGTGGAAAAGTTCATTTATTTCAGTAATTCAACTTAAATTGTGAAACTTGTGTATTAAATTCAGTGCACAGACTGAAGTAGTTTAAGTCTTTGGTTCTTTTAATTGTGATGATTTTGGGTCACATTTAACAAAAACCCACCAATTCACTCTCAACAAACTAGAATATGGTGACATGCCAATCACCTGAATCAACTCAAAACACCTGCAAAGGTTTCCTGAGCCTTCAAAATGGTCTCTCAGTTTGGTTCACTAGGCTACACAATCATGGGGAAGACTGCTGATCTGACAGTTCTCCAGAAGACAATCATTGACACCCTTCACAAGGAGTGTAAGCCACAAACATTCATTGTCAAAGAAGCTGGCTGTTCACAGAGTGCTGTATCCAAGCATGTTAACAGAAAGTTGAGTGGAAGGAAAAAGTGTAGAAGAAAAAGATGCACAACCAACCAAGAGAACTGCAGCCTTATGAGGATTGTCAAGCAAAATCGATTCAAGAATTTGTGTGAACTTCACAAGGAATAGACTGAGGCTGGGGTGAAGGCATGAAGAGCCACCACACACAGACGTGTCAAGAAATTTGGCTACAGTTGTATTCCTCTTGCGAAGCCACTCCTGAACCACAGACAGCGTCAGAAGCACCTTACCTGGGCTAAGGAGAAGAAGAACTGGACTGTTGCCTCATATCCCAAGTAATGAGAGCAAATTTTGATTTAATTTGGAAACCAAGGTCCTAGAGTCTGGAGGAAGGGTGGAGAAGCTCATATCCCAAGTAAAATCCAAGTTGCTTGAAGTCCAGTGTTAAGTTTCCACAGTCTGTGATGATTTGGGGTGCAATGTCATCTGCTGGTGATGGTCCATTGTGTTTTTTGAAAAACAAAGTCACTGCAACCGTTTACCAAGAAATTTTGGAGCATTTCATGCTTCCTTCCACTGAACAGCTTTTTGAAGATGCTGATTTCATTTTACAGCAGGATTTGGCACCTGTCCACACTGCCAAAAGCTCCAAAAGTTGGTTAAATGACCATGGTGTTGGTGTGCTTGACTGGCCAGCAAACTCACCAGACCTGAACCCCATAGAGAATCTATGTCAAGAGGAAAATGAGAAACAAGAGACCAAAAAATGCAGATGAGCTGAAGGCCACTGTCAAAGAAACCTGGGCCAGCAGTGCCACAAACTGATCACCTCCATGCCACGCCGAATTGAGGCAGTAATTAAAGCAAAAGAGCCCCTACCAAGTATTGACTACATGTACAGTAAATGAACATACTTTCCAGAAGGCCAACAGTTCACTAAAAATGTTTTTTTTTATTGGTCTTATGAAGCATTCTAATTTGTTGAGAGTGATTTGGTGGGTTTTTGTTAAATATGAACCAAAATCATCACAATTAAAAGAACCAAAGACTTAAACTACTTCCGTCTGTGTGCATTGAATTTAGTTTCACAATTTGAGTTGAATTACTGAAATAAATTAACTTTTCCACGACATTCTAATCTATTGAGATGCACCTGTATATATGCCTATATAGTTATTAATTTTGATTAAATTTTTTAGTTATTTTAGTACATGAAGTTAAACTAAATGAGAAATGTTTCCTTGGCAACTAGCTTAAAGTTTTGACATTTATTTAATTTCAGTTAACGTTAACAAAACGTGTTAATGAAATGGTTTTCATTTCAGTTATAGTTAACTATAGTAGTCAACATTTGAAATGGATCAAAAAAGTTCATCAAAGCTGTACTAAGACAAGAACGCATTTTGGGGTTACGTTTTAGGACATCTCTGATGAAAGGTTTTGATCCACTTCATATGTTAAATAACCCTGCCTTGGTATCAGAAAGTTTGAAACCCTCTGCTCTACAGTCGTGGCCAAAAGTTGAGAATTACATAAATATTAGTTTTCAAAAAGTTTGCTGCTAAACTGCTTTTAGATCTTTGTTTCAGTTGTTTCTGTGATGTACTGAAATATAATTACAAGCACTTCATACGTTTCAAAGGCTTATATCGACCATTATATGAAATTTATGCAAAGAGTCAGTATTTGCAGTGTTGGCCCTTCTTTTTCAGGACCTCTGCAATCCGACTGGGCATGCTCTCAATCAACTTCTGGGCCAAATCCTGACTGATAGCAACCCATTCTTTCATAATAACTTCTTGGAGTTTGTCAGAATTAGTGGGTTTTTGTTTGTCCACCTGCCTCTTGAGGATTGACCACAAGTACTCAATGGGATTAAGATCTGGGGAGTTTCCAGGCCATTGACCCAAAATTTCAACATTCTGGTCCCCGAGCCACTTAGTTATCACTTTTGCCTTATGGCACGGTGCTCCATCGTGCTTGAAAATGCATTGTTCTTCACCAAACTGTTGTTGGGTTGTTGGAAGAAGTTGCTGTTGGAGGGTGTTTTGGTACCATTCTTTATTAATGGCTGTGTTTTTGGGCAGAATTGTGAGTGAGCCCACTCCCTTGGATGAGAAGCAACCCCACACATGAATGGTGTCAGGATGCTTTACTGCTGGCATGACACAGGACTGATGGTAGCGCTCACCTTTTCTTCTCCGGACAAGCCTTTTTCCAGATGCCCCAAACAATCGGAAAGGGGCTTCATCGGAGAATATGACTTTGCCCCAGTCCTCAGCAGTCCATTTACTATACTTTCTGCAGAAGATCAATCTGTCCCTGATGTTTTTTTTTAGAGAGAAGTGGCTTCTTTGCTGCCCTTCTTGACACCAGGCCATCTTCCAAAAGTCTTCGCCTCACTGTGCGTGCAGATGCGCTCACACCTGCCTGCTGCCATTCCTGAGCAAGCTCTGCACTGGTGGCACTCCGATCCCGCAGCTGAATCCTCTTTAGGAGACGATCCTGGCGCTTGCTGGACTTTCTTGGACGCCCTGAAGCCTTCTTTACAAGAATTGAACCTCTTTCCTTGAAGTTCTTGATGAACCTATAAATTGTTGATTTAGGTGCAATCTTAGTAGCCACAATATCCTTGCCTGTGAAGCCATTTTCATGCAACGCAATGATGGCTGCACGCGTTTCTTTGCAGGTCACCATGGTTAACAATGGAAGAACAATGATTTCAAGCATCACCCTCCTTTTAACATGTCAAGTCTGCCATTCTAACCCAATCAGCCTGACATAATGATCTCCAGCCTTGTGCTCGTCAACATTCTCACCTGAGTTAACAAGATGATTACTGAAATGATCTCAGCAGGTCCTTTAATGACAGCAATGAAATGCAGTGGAAAGGTTTTTTTGGGATTAAGTTAATTTTCATGACAAAGAAGGACTATTTGAAGGGCAAATTGCTATTATAAAAACTTAAGCAGCAACTTTTCCAATTTCCAATATTTATGTAATTCTCAAAACTTTTGGCCACAACTGTATATTGTACACAGGCAAATTCTGCCACCTAATGGTCAACATGTTTGTGACATGCAGTCATGATTTTACCATGCAGGTTTACATTTTACTTTTGAATTTATATAGCATAACTTTGTTGAATGAATTATATAGCATGATTTCTTTCCCTTCATCTCTTGACAGTGTTGATTACATGAATTCTGGGCCACCGCCTCCACCACCAGCTGTTATCCCATCAGCACAAACTGCTTTTGCTATGCCACCCATGGGACCGGTCCTGCCTCCAGGCCATCTAGGACCAATGGGAGCAGTCACTGGCTATGCCCCATCCATTCCACCTACCTCTGGACCAATGTCTGCTTATCCTCCACCAGTAGCCCCACCCCCTCCCCCCAGTGCAGCCCAATCCATCACTCCCAAACGGCCCTCTGTGCCTAATGAGGCCCAGCCCACGAACGATGCCCGTAGTGACCTGCTTGCAGCTATAAGAATGGGTACGTAATGTGTTTAGGTTATGAACATAAGCATGTCACTTATTAAACATAAACATCTTTTTCTTGATCATGGGTAGATGATCTTAATAAATTTAATATATGTGTGTGTGTGTGTTTGTGATTTTAATTAGTGCTGTCAAATCGATATATATATATATATATATATATATATATATATATATATATAATTTCTTAAATATATACATTTGTGTATTTATTTATACATATAAATATAAATATAATATATATATATATATATTCCTTGCTGACAGATTTTTGTTTAAAAAATAGAATGAAACTGACCCTGAACTTTTGACAACTTTTGCATTGTTTCTATAAATTGCAGCAGTGCATAATGCATCATATCGTGAAAAAGATGAACATTCAGTGCATGAATCAAATTTCTGACAATTTCTGTTTTCCACGCATCCTTTTCTTATTATATCCCAGCATGTGGGCAGAAACAAATCATATAGAACAGTGGATCGCTCCCTGTAACATTAACTTCTCCTCCTACACTCATCTACAGTATCTCACAGGAGACAGATCGTGTGAGCTCCACTGACTTCACTCATTTGCATTAAGTTAAACACCCATAAACTTTGTTGACTTGCCAGAGACGCCCACATTGCATCGCATACGCCCACTATTGTTCATCTCTCATTGAAAATTAATGTTGTTAATGAGTTGTTAAACGTGTTTATGTTTGTTTGTACTGCAGGCATCCAGCTGAAAAAAGTTCAAGAGCAGCAGGAGCAGCAGGCGAAACACGAGCCGGTGGGCAACGATGTCGCAACTATCTTGTCTCGCCGCATCGCTGTGGAATACAGTGACTCTGAAGATGAATCTGAGCTTGAGGACAATGACTGGTCTGACTAAAACAATACTAATGTACAAAATTCACAGACACTCTAATTCACCCGCGAACGTTAACATTACATTTCCCATACACACAATGATCTTGTACAGTATGCAATTCAATAAAGGCACGATAGGCTGTCTATATTAAGAAATACTAAAATAGTCAATCTTTTCCCTGAACTACCACTTATGATGCTTTTTCCATTTTTTTTATGCTTTTTAAAGCAACACTTGTTAATAAATGATATGGACAAAGTATTTAGCGAATAGCAACTCGAACTACAGATAAATTAAGCATGTTGAGGTCAGAAGTTTCTGCATGAAAGTTTCTATGTATGTTGAGAAACACTGCGGTCAGTAATTATATTTGTGTGAACTGACTCGAGGAATTTGATTACACTACCTGAAATGTGTTCGCTCAGTGATGTCTGGTTTCTGTGTGCGTGTGGCAGTAGCGACAATAAAAATCTGACGAATTACATTAAACCGCTCTCAGTGTCTTCGTCATGAAATCAGGACAGTTTTGATTCGGAGACTCGTGTCTCTATGGAAACAGTACAGCTGAGACTGGCAATCGCCATGGCAACAGTGGATTTGAGGCAGTCGGCCAATTGATGTGCGAGTGTGAATAAACCCAGGCGAGGATATTTTTAATGCACAGCACATTCTTTTTAATACAAAATTAACAAGATCTCTCAGTTCATTAAACTAACCAAAGCAACAAAAGTATACAACCAACACCTTGGAAAAATATACAACACGTTAACACAATGTCTTACAATGTTAATTAGTGCATGTTGATTATAATACTAATAATATTGTTTTGCAGATAAGTAATTTTGTTGTGCCTTTTCTCATCAAAAAAATAAAGTGCATTTCACAGTTAAAACTATGCATACGTGTACACAAGATGCTGAAACCGATGCACCCGACTGCCCCTCAGATTGTTCAAGATTTCGTTTCTAGTTATTAAATAAAGTACAGAACAAGTCTGAATCTTAGTGTAAAATGTATAAAGTTTCCTCACAAGACATCAATTCAGACATGATTTTCGTTTGAGTTCTTCAAATAAACCAGAATCGGAGGCAGACTCCCATCCGAGCCCTTTTTCGCCCTCCAGTTTGACATTTTCAAGCTCTTACATTGGATTACAGAGCACAATCATCTACAGTTGGATACTATTTAAATCAAAGATTCAATTGCCAAATGTCCATCTGCATGTGGAAAATCCATCAGAGACTAGGCACAAAGCATGATAACATAATTTTACAAAGCTCTTTTCAAAAACAGGAGATATGATGTTTTAGTCAGAGGCCTAACCCTCAAAAACCACCGCGATAATCCCTCAGTCATTTCTGACCAAACGGCTGTGCATCGAGCATTAACTCTCAATCAGCTGTAGACAAGCATGCCCAGGCAATAGGAGATGCTGGAATGTGGCTCAAGGTTAACTGTTTCAGAATAGAGCATTGCAGGGATGACGTATTTTTGTAGGCCTTAACCGGAAATAAGGGTTTAGCATGTCAATGTTTTTTGGTTAAATGTCTGAAATAAGGTCTGTGGTTAACGAAAGCTCAAGATATTTCACGTTTTATACTACAAAATAAAATACATCAATATCTTGTGATGTTTTAAAGCTTTTAAAGTATTGAAAAACCTAGTTACTAACAAGTAGCTAAATAGGACTTTCAGTGCACATTAAAGAAACTGTATGTATGTTGTTTGTTGTTGTTTTTGACTTTGAAAAGTCAGTTTCAAAATCCTTCTAAAACGTCAAACATCCGTTCTAAGAGTATATTTAGAGGAGCGGTACGAAATTCGCGAAAAGGGTGGATTGCTTTATGACAGCAACAAATACACGTGTGCCGCCAGCTACTGTTATTACCACAGTGATATATTTACGACCGTGAGTTCCACTCACTGAACTGTAGGGGGCTGCAAAGATAAGGCTACATACAGTTGCTTTAAAGACGTCACGCCAAACAGGTAAACTCATCTACTCGAAGTTCGTTACAGTTCACCTAAAATGGTTTATAATCGCACTCTTGCAAACAATTCTAGTCTAGTCTCAAGTCAGGGTAGCTCTACATTTAATATTTTGACAGAAATGAAAACAAGGCTGTGAGGGGCTAAAGTGGGGCGTTCAGTGGATTGTACTGTTGTCAACACACTGACTGTTCAGCTGATGAAACATCTTTCCGAAGAAAAAAACTACTAAAAACCGTTTTAGACGTTGTGAGCTGTGAAAAGTCGGTGGTCTGGGACCTTTATACAATGCGTGCCATTGTAAAGACTGTAAGTCACAGCCTTGTTTTCTGCGTTAAATTCAGCATGGCGTCTACTCAGCAAACAGAACGTTCCCATATGGTTCCCTTTTGGTTATTTTTGAGGAAACCAAATAAGAACGTTCTGGGAAAGTTCTCTTAACCTAAAGGGAACATTTTATTTACATAAAGAAAACTTTCCTGGCTAACCAACAGAGAACATTAGAATATCTGTTCTGGGAACCAGAAACTAATGTTGCCAGAACGTGCTGGGAACCAAAAAATGTTAACTGGGTAACCTGATTATGTTCATCTTTTTACTTCTGGTGATTGTGTTTAGGCTTAAATTCATTTGTAAAGATTATTATGATGATTATCAGGATTTTTGTCGATCACAGAGCTTATTTTCTGCAATAATCCAAAAGCCACTGGAAAAATCCTATTGGTATTTGTCAAAGGAAACCAGGATGATGCTAACTTTAGGGTTACAAAAAAACGTCATCACCACATCACTCTATGACATTAGGTACCATCATGCCTCCTTAAAGTATCATGCCTTATTTACAGGATCAAGATGATTGGACATAGTAATGATAAGAATGCCTTTGTCGATACATTCAGAAGAGACCGTACAGCGCATCAGAATACTAAATAAAATCTCAGGAATTCCGAAAGAATCCAGACTGAGGGGGAAAAATAGTCTTTTTCGATGAATATAGCAAAATAAGTTATTCCTCAAAGATCAGACGAGGCCCACAACAGACCAATCATCGCCTCCATGCTAAGCCCTATTAAAACTCGCAAACCTCCTCCCTACCACTCATGTGCTGTTTCAGTGGAATCGTATAGAGGTCACTCAGGCAAAAAAGGTCACGAGGGTGTGTCCGACCCGCAGGCACGATGTAAAGAGGGTGCAATGGGAAGACTGGTAGCCACTCTAGCCCATGCAGGTCTATGGGGAATATATATTATTACCCCCAACTACATCATTGTCCCTGGAGAGACCAACATATATGCATGCATTCACACACACACACACACACGGCCATGCACCGACAGTCACACCTTACACATCACGTTCCTCACACATTATAAACATCTCTAAAGTTCGCAAAAGCAAATGCATACAGCAGAGTAGGTCACATTGAGTGTACAGAGAGATTTCATTCATAGTTAGATATTGTAAATGACCACAGGCAGGGCACAGTCACTTTCTGGATGAGAGAACACGAGGCTGTGAGATTATGGACATGTTTACAGGGATTGGGACATCTGTCCAGTTTCTGCTTTTTTTTCTAATCCCAAATTCACTAATAAAATTTGGATGATGTTGAAATAAGTACAGTTGTCAGTCGTTCTTGGAATCCACTCGTATTTTCTTGGTGGGTTTTTTATGGATGTTTTTTTTTTTTTCCGGCTAGCTGAGGTTTTGGTTTTGCTTGGGCACTGCTGTTATTGCTGCCAGAGTATTGCTATAATTTGGTGAAACGCTTGATCCGTAGTTATTGCTCGCTGATGGATTCTGCCACAGCACTGAAATAGATAGTGGCTGGTTGGCATTTGGAGGGCATAAGGTAAAAAGCATAGGTGAACTTCAGCTCATTATAGTAGCATGACTCCAGCCTCAGTTGTGATGAAAGTACGAGAAGATAAATTTGATAACATTCTCCCTCATCTGACATTTGCCAAGTCTGAGAGGCCAGCTGTTCTCATTATTATAATCGTGTCGTGTGGACCGTTTGAGGAGATTCACCAGTTTACTAACAATCAAGTTGAATGTAAATCTACGGAAGGCTCATGTGAGAGTGGAAGTGTAGCTTGGCTGGCACATCTTTGAACAGTTTCATCATTTTAGAATATCATTTATCAAGTGTGAAATCTCAAGAAATCTTGTCCGGGTCATATTACACCCCAAAATCAAAAGAAAAAATGTACTTTGCATAAAGACAATGAAGCATATTATTTTGTGAATATTATTTAATTTTGGCCTTCCATGATAGATAAGTCCATTTTTACACCCTAACCTAATGAATCTATTAATTATAATAAAACTAACATTATATAATTATATAACCAATTATATAATTTGATTACATATGTATTATATAACATTATACATAATATCTACTATATAATTCATAAAATATATTTCAGATATCTTTCCCATATATGTGTCATATTAGCCATGTTTAAAACGGCTGAAACAGTGTTCTGCTGCTTAATATTTTTGTGGGAGTTGTTACAAATTTTTCAGGCTTCTTTTGTTTTGTTTGATTTTTTGGGAGGGGGTTATATAAATCATTTGAATTGTATTTGTGAAAATAATGTCAAAGTATAATTCATTTTTCTTTTGATTTTGGGATGAAAAGCTTTACTCGAGTTTGTTTCAAACAAAATACCTCAAATTAATATATCTATAATGTAATGCCCAAATCATCATTCTTTGCAAATGCAATACATGTAAATTTCAAGCAAAATGCTATGAACGACCATTGTGACAGCTATCCCATATCCAGTAACAATTACCAGTTGAACATAATAAACGGAGCAGAGCTCTATTCAGAGCGACAATGAGAATGCAAATTAAAAGCAAATCAATAGAAAATACATTCGGTTCCATCCTCCATGTCGCTGCATATAAACAAACCTCTTATTTCCAGCCACTTAATGCACGTTTTGTACTCAACAGTTCTTTGAAGTGAGCCTCTATTCATAGGGGGCTGTTTAAATGAACATACACACACTTTCTACTGGTAGCTTTCATTTATGGAAGAGAATGCAGAGACAGTTCGACTTCTGTTCTAAACCAAAATAAAGGCATCGATGGGTTCGGTTATTTATAGAGTGGTTCTCATTCTGAGATTTTAGTTAGCTCTTCATGGTTTTCTGCTTTGGAGGACATTTTACATTCGGCCACGCTTGGGTTGAGATTTAAATCAAACAGAAGAGAGAGCGTGTCTGTCTCTCTCTCTCGCATGTGTGCGTTCTCCAGGTCGGTATCTTCGGAGGATGCAAGGCGCGGATCACCGAGCGCCTAGTCTATTTTTAGCACACCGCGGTTACTTAACGTTCAGCGCACGTTTTTGAATGCAGCAACAGCAGGACGAGATGAATGAACTTCAGGATCCAGTCAAGAGGACTGCCTCGTGCTGCCCCTCATCTTCCATCTCCCTCACAGCCCATGCAACAGGGGGGCTGTCACTGTGGCCAAGCCACAACAAGCACAAAAATGCAAAGGCATATATATATATATAAGATATTTACAGCTGCCTGCCACACAGCATCCGTTTCTGCCCCTTTTGTTCTTGGAAAGGGTGTAGCAGCTGGTTGGATTGGGATCAGGCAAAGATTTTGTGGCAGTGGTTGTCACATAACAATTAGGGGAAGACATAAATGGGTGACGCGGACACCCCTTCTCGTCCCAGGGATTGGGGGAATATCTGGCCTGTGTAATTCCCTAGGCACATCAGACGTCGCTGGGGGTCCGTGCCCGCTGGGCCACGCTGGCAGGGATACATCCGCAGCACACCAGCCACAACGCTTTCTGGATCTCTTGATTGCGGAAGGCGTAAATTACCGGGTTGATCACCGAGTTGTAGGTGGCAGGAACCAGGGTGGCATACGTGTAAAGGGGCGGGTACGTATAATCGGCTATGAGCGAGTAAACCGTAAACGGCATCCAGCAAGCTGCGAATGTGCCCAGAATGATCGCCAGGGTGGATACGCCTTTCCGCGTCGTGACGTAGTGAGGACTTGCAGCTAAAAAGTGGTGTTGTAGGGCGATTTGGTGCGCATGTCGCATGACGATTTTACAAATCTGCACGTAGAGCTGAAGCATGAGGCCGAACAGTAGAAGGAAGGAGACGGACAGAACAGCTATGTTGTTTTTTGTTAGGGGCCAAACCACGCTGCAGTTCTCCTCCTGGCCCAAGCAGTTCACACCAGTAACCGGCAGCAAACCCAAACATAATGAAACTCCCCATAGAAGCACCAGCATGGTGTATGTGAACACGGCCGTTCGCTCGGAGTTGTAGGTGAGGGCGTAGTATAGCGACAGGTAGCGGTCGATGGTAATAGCTAGCAGGCTAAAAACAGATGCTGAGAAGGATGCCACCACCAGACCTACAGTCATCAGCTGTGCCGAGTCCGATCTTAGCAGGTAAGCAAAGGTAAAGTGCAGGACTAACCCTAAACCAGCCAATAAGTCGGCTAGAGCTAGGCTGCCGATCAGCAAAAACATTGGGGCACGCAGTGCTGGGTTCTGCCAGATGACCAAAACCACCAGGGCATTCTCGCAGGCTATAAGGGTGCCGGATGAACACAGCACGATGTCCCATGGGTTTACCAACAGCTCAGCAGGCGGCCTCGCCGGCAAGACAACCGCAGGTGGGTATGTTCCAATGGTGATGTTTTCTATGCTTCCTGCGCCGCTGCTGCCCCAGGTGGGTTCTTGAGCCAGCCAGCTGGGAGAAACTGTCACCTCTTCACTCATTCTGCCTCCCGTCTAAATTGGCACACACACAAAAAACATAATGAGGTGTATAGGTAAAGAAAAAAGACCAAACAAAAATACATTTTGTTACATTTTGTGTGTATGTGTGTATGTTTATGTGGTTTATGAGGACACAAATTTGTTTAAATGACATGAGTATTACAACGTGAAGGTGGTTTATGAGGATACTTTCGGTATCCCTGTAATTCAAAATGCGCATAAATCATTCAGAATGTTTTTTTTGTTTTTTTTTTTATGAAAATCTAAAAATGTCTAAAATCTAAAAAAGTTTCCTGTGAGGGTTAGGTTTAGGTGTAGGGCGATAGAAAATACAGTTTGTACGGTATAAAAACCATTACGCTTATGGAGAGTGCCTGAAAACCATAAAAACCAACTTGTGTGTGTTTAAGGGATAGTTCAACCAAAACTGAAAATTCTATGATCACTTTTGTGTCATTCCAAACCCGTATGAAGAAAAAGAAGAAATTTGGAATAATGTTGGAAACCAATTTTGGTTCCCATCAAGTTTTGTCCATATGGAAATCAATGGGAACTGAAACTTTTTGGTTTACATTCTTTCTACATTTTTATGTTTTACAAAAGAAAGAGCCAGGTTATTAAATAACTACAAAATAAATGTATTTGTTTTAAAACAAAAATATTATAAATATAATGCCTTAAGCATAATGCACTATTTCTCAGCAGATAAAATGATTCATATTTTTTACTTTTTCAGTGTTTTACTGCAAAATTATATGTATTTTACCTATAAATATAGTATAATTTTTACTGTACGTGGAAAATATTATGAAAACCAATGGGGCTAACCAATAATGGGTCTTTATTTAGAATTTTTGCACCCCCCCCCCACCATTACAATTGACATTTTTATAGTGCATGCAATGGTAATTAAACAAACAAAAAAAAATCACCATAAGATCATGCATTGTAAAAGAAATGAGTATAATTAGCCATTAACTATTATCACAAAAGCCATTATGCATTCCTTCAGTGTTAATCTCTTAAAACTCATTGTTCTTTTGTGCAGAACAAAGAATCAAATTAAGATAGATTAAAGACACATTTACTTTTATTTATTGGATATGGGAATCTGCTATTATTGAGATCATTTTGAATCATAGCCTACAGTACAATGAAAGAAAGGGAGGGCCCTGATGAGTGCTGATATTAAATAAAGGCGGGTTCCACTGCTTATAAAAGCGCCCCTGCATCAGCATCCTTTCATCTATCAGATATGGACTCTTAAAGCACATCTTCACTGCAAGCAGCTGGATGCAAGCATTGATGCCCCTCAGACCTTTTAGCTTTATAATAATGCTTAAGCTCTTGCTCTGTAAAAAAATCATTTATGTGTTGTAAAATGCAAAGCAGACTGATTTCAGATATACCCGGTCCCCATTCACTCCCCATCTGGAGGCTTCCCTACCTTGTCTTTTGGAGGAGAGGCGCCTGTTTAAATATTTTTGCGTCCTTCTTGCCTTGCCATGGTATTCAATGGCAGCGCTGTTCGCAGGTGCAGCGCCGCGCGGACGGATGGAGGTGTCTGAAGCCGGATCGGGGGAGCGTCACAGCCACCAGCGATAGCGGCTCTTCGCCGTCTGCTCGAGCACCGCCACCGACTGCGGCTGTGCGAGGCGCGGGGAGGGGTGAGCTTTCCTTCAGAGCAGAAGCCAGGTCCCGTCACCTATTTATCTGCTGCTCGGAAACTGAACGACGCGACTGTTTGTCGTAATGATCATTTTCGTGAACACAAACAAAAATACAGTAATACAGAAAAAAAAAAAAAATATTCATTTTTCTAAATTTGTTATCATCGTCACGGAGGCCTTTTGATATATATATATATATGAGTATTGGTGGTACCCTTGGTAAATATGATCAAAGAAGACTCTGAAAATAAACATGCATTATTAAACGTTTTGATCTTTTATTAAAAAAAAAATCACAAAAATCTAACTTTTCATCGAACTAAAACAATTGAAAATTGGGGAAAAACTCATTATGAAATAAATGTTTTTCTCAAATACACGTTGGACACAATTATTGGTACCCCCTAGAAATTCTTATGAGTAAAATATCTCTGAAGTATATTCCCATTCACATTTACCATTTTGAGCACTCCGGGGTGATTATGAACATGAAATTATTCAGCCATGGCTTCCTGTTCCACAGGAATATAAATAGGAGGGAAAACAAAGCCCAAATTCCCTGAATCATCCATTACAATGAGAAAGACCACAGAATATATTTCTGATGTGCAGCAAAAGATTATTGAGCTTCACAAATTAGTGAAGTGGCTTTAAGAAAAGAGCTAGAGCAGTGAAAATTCCCATTTCCACCATCAGAGCAATAATTAAGAATTTCCAATCAACAGAAAATGTTAGGAAACTGTCTGGAAGAGGACGTGTGTTTATATTGTCCTAATGCACAGTGAAAAGGAGGGTTTGATTGGCTAAAGACTCTACAAGGACCACAGCTGGAGAATTGCAGAAAATAGTTGAGTCTTGGGGTCAGAAAACCTTAAAAATATATATATCAAACAGCCTTTTGTTGTTTGGGAGGGTTTCAAGAAAAATTCTCCTCGCTCATCCAAAAACAAACTCCAGTGTATTCAGTTATCAGACACGACTGGAACTTCAAATGGCACTGACTTCTATGATCAGATGAAACCAAACAATGAGCTTTTTAGCAGCAAACACTCAAGATGGGTTTGGTGAACACAGGGATAAAAAGTACCCCATGTGTACAATGAAATATACTGCTGTATTTTTGATGTTGTGGGCCTATATTTGTGATGGAGGTCCTGGACAGCTTGTTTAGATACATGACATCATGGATTCTATCAAATACCAACAGATAAAAAAAATCAGTAAGTGACTGACTCTGTGAGAAATCTTATAATGGGCCAAGTTTGGATCTTCCAACTGTACAATAATCCAAACACAAACCTCAAAAACAACACAAATATGGGTCACTGAGAACAAAAGCAAGCTTCTGCTAAGGCCATTCCAGTCCTCTGACCTGAACCCTATAGAAAATGAGTGTGGTGAACCGAAGAGAAGAAGCACCAACATGGAGCTGGGAATCTGAAGGGTCTGGAGAGATTCTGGATGAATCTCTTGTCAGGTGTTCTCTAACCTCATCAGGCATCATATGAGAAAATTTAGAGCTGTTAAATTGGCAAATGGACGTTACAAAAAGTATTGAATAAAAGGGAACTGTTAATTGTGGCCAATGTGTATCAGAGAAAAACATTTCATAATGATATTCCCCCCATGATATTTCTTTGATCATATTTACCAAGGGTACCAACAATTCTGACCACGTGTGTGTGTGTGTGTGTGCGTATATATATATATATATTATATATATACATATATATAGTCTTACTTTACTTATGCTATATTATTATTGTAAAGGTGACATATCATGAAAATCAGACTTTTCCAGGTTTTAAGTGCTATAATCACGTCCCCGGTGCATCTACCAAACAAGGTAACGTGAAGTAGGTTAACCCAGTAAATTTGTTTTGGTAAGCCTTTTTCTGCAAGCGTCTGAGAACACGAGCGCGTCTGATTTCGCTCCCTTGGTGACGTGTCAAAGGGATCTCATTATAATATTACCGCCCCTTAATCTGTATGTTTATACCGTTTTTATACAGTCTATGGTTTATACCCACGACGCCGTCATTTTGATTTTGCAAGCGAGAACGGTGTACCAGCTCTAATGATTGAATCAAGATATGAGCAAATCATGCTAACTGTTCTGTCTTTGGCTGCACAGACCAGAACACTATTTAAAGACCCAGCCTCAGAAGAGACAACAGAGCTGTGGATTTATTTACTGTATATTGCTGCTGCCACACAGATCTAAAACATTCACAGACATAACTGACTGTTTTTGTAACTCGTGTGTTTTTAACGTAACTTGTGTGTGCATAAGAACTTAGTTTAGTACTCACATGCTGTGACAGCCGCTTTCTGTCCATGTGCTTCAGATGTGTGCACTCAGAAAACTGTACATTAGAAGTTTAAAGGGATACTCCACCCCAAAATGAAAATTTTCTCATTAATCACTTACCCCCATGTCGTTCCAAACCCGTAAAAGCTTCGTTCATCTTCGGAACACAATTTAAGATATTTTGGATGAAAACCAGGAGGCCTGTGACTGTCCCATAGACTGCCAAGTAAATAACAGTGTCAAGGTCCATAAAATGTATGAAAGTCATTGTCAGAATACTCCATCTGCCATCAGAAGTGCAATCTAGGTTATATGAAGCGACGGAAATCATCCGCACCACCAGGATGCGCTGTTTTCTTTCAAATCAAAGCTAAATACATGTAGAAATAGCGCATCCTTGTGGCGCGGCTGATATAAGAAGAGCATACACAGCATATGGTGATATGGAGAGAAACAGAGGAGACTGACAAAGGAATTGTTGAATAAAGTCGTTATTTTAGTTTTCTTCGCTTATCAAAAAGTGTTCTCATCACTTCATACCGTTATGATAATCAGAACTAAAACAGATGTTTTTAGCAGGTACGAGTTGTAATGATGCAGCTCTATTCTGGAAAAGGGGACAGGGAGCAGCAGCTCATTTGCATTTAAAGAGACAGACAGAAAAACAGCGTGTTTCTGCTTCCACTCAAAAAAGGCATTTTCAAAATGATATAATAAATGGTCTGTGGGGTATTTTGAGCTGAAACTTTACAGACGCATTCTGGGGACACCAGAGACTTATATTACATAATGTAAAAAGGGGCATAATATGTCACCTTTAATTAAAAAAACAAATCCTAAAGGGCATAAAGTAGGGGAATGATTTTGAAAATTCGACCCTGTTACCATGATTTTGTAAATAACCAATTAATACTAATTATTATAATATAATTAATAAATCATGACCTTGAAAGGCTGGTAATGGCTAAATTAACTGTAAAACTGAACTCTGTTACTCTTTGATAGCACTAAAACAAGCCAAAACATGTATTGCAAGGTTTCAGTTTAGCTTGACTTTGCAAAATGTAATATTAACACCATAAAGACTTTTTTTGTCCAATAAAACTCTTAATGGAAACTCTTCGCTTTAAAAAACCACCTTTTCGCAATAGAAAAAGCACCCATTTCAAATGACCCAGAAGGTATTGCAATGTGTCTGTGTAGGATGAGACCCATTTATCTAGCATCTGACATTCAGACTGCATCTTTCTGGAAAGATGCACATTGTGTTGCTCCCCTGTGAGAGCTATTCTCGGTGAGAGCTATTAACAGTATGCTCATCTGTGTCACCCACTTCCCCCCACTATCTTCCCTCTCCTCCATCCTCGAACCCCACGCAGCCTTCATCCCCATGCCTCTAACTCAGACAGACTCACACCTCCTCATAGACTAAACTGCGTAGTCAGTGATGATGCCTGATAAAATCTTTCCAGTCTGAATCTAGGCTTGATATGGCTCTCAAATGACAGATCTGAGAATTGCTTTTGAGCACTAATAAATTTGTGTAACCTTTCATGCAAATTTTTAATTATTCAACCTAATTTTATGCAATAATGAGCTAGCAAAGTCATTGCAAAATAACTCAGAACCATTAAAGCTGGAGTTAGAGGAAAGCAATCGGTGAAAAAGGAATGATGCTTTGCAATTCTCCATCTTGCAGTAATCTTGACTGGCCACTGAGGGGCCACAGTGACCAAGAATGAGTCATCAGCACAGGAAAAAAAGGCGTCCAATCAAATCCCAGTAGGCTGGTGATAGCTGGTATTTACATGCTTGCATGCATACATCCTATCTTGGTGTATACACTTTTATTTCTTTTTCTTTAAAACAGAAAATGATAATTTCACAACAGGCCGTCTCAAGCAAACCCTTACATTAACCTTCCGACATCTACAAAACTGTATCAAAAGTGCACCATAGTGTTATACATCTTTTCTGGTTCTATCCTCTTTTTTTGGCTATATCAGTAATATTATTATAATTCTCATAATATTTATACAAATATCACTCTGTACAAGGTAGAAATACATAACCCGCAATGCCCCGCACCCGGAGCGTTTATACCCTCCCCGCCATTATAATAAACACACCCGCTTTCCCCATGCACAAGTCTTCAGCCTTCTCACAGCCACTGGAATCAAAAGGTTGCAGCACGAAAGCTGAATGCAAATCCGGGTCGTATCATACAGTCCGTTACATTAAACACATTCTCTCCACGGTAAAGGACTGAACACGAGTGATGAAACGCTCCCACAACGTAAAAACAACTGACAAACAACGCTCAAAAGGCCTTGCGACTGCATCGCGTCCAACGTTACTGCTGCGTGGAGACCGGCGAGGGTGGGCTTGGACGGGTGGGGTGTATGTGAGGCGCCGCTGCAGTAAGAACCTGCGCAGGGTTCAGCGTACAGGCACGCCTGCTGCACAGGTGTCCGTAGGGAGACGCCGCTCTGGCCTCTCTCAGTCTCTGGACTGGTAAAACAGGATGTACCCGGACTCAGAGTTCTTGGAAATTTCCGAGGTTAATCCATAGAACTCCTCAATCGCCTGGGCATCAATTTTCTACAGGAGGAAACAAAACACTTTTTTTAACAAATGCAAAAAGACCACTCTGTAATCAATTACTTTTCCATGACATTTGTAGAGAAGCATATCTAGAAAAATATAAATTCACTATAAAAACACTATATGATTTGATTTACTTCTTGATAAAATTCTCTTGATTTAGTATTAAAAAAAAATATTTTATAAAAATTGCACTCCAATCTTATAAAGTAAATATAGATTTTTTGAGTAATGCTTAGTTCTAAATTAATCGAAGCAATCTATATTTATTAAAGCTCAATATAATTTGATTTACTTAAACAATTTTATTGTTAATTATAATTTTTTTAAATTATATATATATATATATATATATATATAATTAATAAATACATTAACAATAAAATGATGTAAAAAATAGATGGTTTTAAAAATATTTAATATTTTTACATATAAAATTACATCTTAACACACACACACATACTTTTTTATTTATTTATTAATTCATAATTTAGTAACTTATTTATTATATTAAAATGCTACATGGTCAAATTTCTATCTATTAAGTAAATAACTAATACTTTTATATGACGGATGGTAGCTTACCTCTACGATGTCGTCATCAAACAGTAGCCAGAAATCATGACTCTTTACAATTGCGATGTAGTGTCCTCGGTTTGGACCGCTATAAAAGCACACACACACACACACACACACACACACACACACAAAAACACACACACAAGGAAGCAAATCAGTACAGTTCTCCTTTTTTTGTTTTTTGCAAGGACAGATTTCAAAAAGCTTGCATGAAGAGATTCTGTTCACACAAGAAAGTATTGTGAAATCAGACAATGGAGGAGGAAGAAAAACACATTTATAAAGGTTTGAAAGTCCATTCTAGCTTCCTGGATTTCATTCAAACTTGGCTGCGTTCCAGCTCACTTTTTATGCCCTTCACTCGCTAGCTTCCCTCCGTCTCGTTTACTCAGATGTACATCATTGATTACGTTGCATGAGTGCTCACTTCTGGTGGAACCCATGGAACGGGCTGAACTGGAATGTCCTAAGCCCTTGATCACTTAGAATCCACTATGGAGTTGGTTTATTGTTTACATTTTTCCCCTTACGAATTCGTTTGGTGCAGCATTCTATATGTATATAGGTTTGCTTGGGCTATTATAAATGTAAAAACAATTTTCTTTATATATTATAGAGTTGTTTTGGGTGGGGATAAGTTACATAAATTAATAAATACATAGTTGTGTTGCATTGTGGTCTATAGAGCGGCCTGAAGTGTGCATATGAAGCAGACTCGCTCCCTCTGTCAAAATCAAGGGGTCGAGGGTATGTCCATGTAAACTTCCCTCGTCCACTTCATGAAGTGGAATGCACTTCAAAAGTGCTCAGAGAAGTTCACGAGTGCGTGTCTAAAAGTGAACTGGAACGCAGCCCTTGTATCGACTCACCTGCCACAATGCACCACCACAGCGACCAGGTCGTAAAGCCTCTCAGGATTTGTGGCATCACCAGAGGTGTTAAAGAGGCGGAGCTCCAGAGGGAAGACCACGCGGTAGCTTAGCTTAGTGTAGCGCTGCAGCTGCTCCATGTATTTAAATCTCTTCAAGTGCAAGGCGAGGATCATGGGAAGTTTCTTAACCCGCATTCTAGCATCAAACACATTCATATATTAAGTATATGCAGTAAATATACATTCAGAAAACCAGGAAGCGGCTAGCAGAAATGAATGCTCACCGTTTGTGTGCCTCTTGTTTACTTCTGCATTCCTCACAGTAATATTTATACTCACTGCACAAGGTCTCTGTATTACTGAAACCTCTATAAGGGGCCAGTAAGAAAAACAATACTTTATTAAAACGGACACATATTCATGTTTAAACTGGATTCAAGTGTGAGTGTGCTTTCAGACCTGAGACAATGTGTGATTGAAGTGTTCTGCTCAACGTCCACTGACAAATCCAAGAAATCCTCATCTTTACTGCTTATCTGTGAGAGAACAAAGTCCAAAGACACCTCAGATAAAAGCACAGCCAATCACAGTCAGCAGAGCTGTCAGGATACCATCTTATTGGACTAAAGGGTTTACGTGAGGTGCTATTACCGTCTCGCAGGTGAGGCATCGCGTCTCATTGGTCAACGTGCCCTGGAAGATCTCATGAACCCAGGTGGAGGAGGGTGGGGTGCTGTTATTGTTCTGTGAATCGAGTGTGCCATTGGCCAATTTGCCATTCTGCTTGTCTTGCTTGCGCTCTTCTTGTAGCAGGTCTGCTATAGTGTTCAGCAGGTAGTTGAGGAACTCGTGTGCATCTTGCTGCATGTAGTTATCAAATAGTTCTGTGGGACAGAGAGTAAGGGTGTACAATAAATATCGGCCAATAATTAATGCGCATCTTGTCAGTAAAGCCGGTTCTCTAATCAGCGGTAAATTCCATCACGTGTGTGGTTTCACATAGAGCAGCGTTTACTACACAGAGCCGTTGTTAACTGAAAAACTGCGCAAATCCACGCTGATAATGAACGTGCGCATTAATTATTGGCCGATATTTATCGTGCACCCCTAACAAAGAGAATGTTATCACATAGAATACATGAATGTTGAATACAACAAAAAATAAGAAGTATATGCTATGATATTCCAAGATATTTCAATTGCAATAACACTTTACAAAAAGGTTCCATTTGTTAACATGCACTGACAATGAAAAAAATACTCATATTAATTTCAACATTTACTAACACATTATTCAAATCAAAAGCTGTATCTGTTTATTTTCTTGGTAACACTTTACAATAAGGTCACAATTGTTAATGCTCCAACAATGACCAACACATTTGTTTCAATATTTATTAGTCTTTGTTAACATTAGTTAATAAAAAGTAACTTTTAGTTCATGTTAGCTCAAGTCAATATTTACACAGATACAACTTTTTATTTTATTAACGTATTAGTAAATGTTGAAATTAACATTAACTTGAATTATGATTAATACATGCTTTAGAAGTAGTTTTCACTGTAAGTTAAAAAAGGCTTGAACAATCGCTCCAATGTATTAAATTCTTCATTGTTAATTAATTTTATTTAATGCATTAACTAATGGGACTGTACTGTAAAGCAGTGGTTCTCAACCACATTCCTGGAGGACCACCAACACTGCACATTTTGCATGTCTCCTTAATCAAACACACCTGATTCAGGTCACCTTCTCATTAGTAGAAACTCACAGACTTGTAATGGGTGTGGTCAGACAAAGGAGACATGCAAAATGTGCAGTGTTGGTGGTCCTCTTGTTAGATACTATACACAAATTACTGTAAAGTATTAGCAGTTTTGTATATAAAAAAAACATAGTTAACTAATTTGTAGCCAACGTCTCTTTCATGGAATGCGTTATGCAAATTAATTAATTATTTTTTAGATACTATACACAAATTATATAGATTTAGTAAATGTGATGCAAAAAAGTTATTTTGTTTCTTTCAATGGACCATAAGAACAACTTCTTGGGCTTGCACCTCTTCATTTTCTGACCTAGAACTAGCATCTAAATTCACATTAAAACTTTGAATACAATCCCTTCCTGCTTGTGTTCCTCACCATTCTCTTTACGTAATCTCGTAATGAACTTCTTCGGGGGTATCACGCCAACTTTCCTCTTCTGGTTGGCTATACTGTGGAACAGGTCGGCCAGGCAGGTGAGCAGGTTCTCTTTGCGGCGCGGCTGGCTCCTGTACGCGAGGATCTTCTCCCGGAACGGCCGGCAGAAGTACAGAGCCTGGAGCACAGAGTTACAGTAGCAGGTGTTTCCAAACTGTGGAACGAAACAGACAGAACACACACACTGATTCCAGAGCATAACAATAAACACGCCGGCTGGAGGAGACAATGTGAGACAACGGGGAATGTCTTTGCTTACGTTGACCAATCCGAAGTAATGCTCATTGACAGGGAACTGTTCCGAGCCGATCTCTTTCTCCAAAGCGGAGGCATTGGCGCCCTGCAACAGAACAGGTGAACATCTGTTCAGCATTTACAGCTGTATACAATTAGATAGATAGAGAGTCTCTTAAATGACTACGTTAACCACAGTTTCTAACACATACAGTTACTACAGTAAAACTATGGTAAGTTGGTATTAACCACCTCATTTTTCAGATGACTAAGTAATTCTTACATTTTTAAAAGAAGATAAAAAAAAAAAACTATGGTAAATGGTAAAGACGTCTGATACACATCCAAGACACATTTGATAATATTACAACAATAACTGATCAACTGATTGAAAATTAGTGTTTTAAAAATGCAATATCATAAAAAAACACGTAAATGTGAACCTAAAACCAACTACATTAGCACCCATTAGCATTTCACTGCCGTCACTTTTACATTTAAAAATGCCAAATACAATGGGGGAAAAAATGTATCAAAATCAAAATGCGAATAAAGCAGATAATATACGGAGGAACACAGTGGGTACGGAGATGCAGAGAGGGGATGGGACCGTGAAATCACGATGTGACCGCACTGGCAACAGCTTAGCACTGAAGCACAGGTACACTGAACGCATTTTACATCAGCATGATGCTCACGTTTCCATACCTAACACAATGCTTGTCTGAATACTCATTTATTACACTTGGATAACACTCGGAGATTATTTAGATGTCGCTGTCTCGCGCTTGTTAAGCACATCTCGCGATCAAACCCCGAGCTGAATGACACTTCAGCTCAGCAGTTAGCAGATCTCAATTTGCTGCCTTCAGCAAATCCTACAAGGAAGGGCGAATTTAAAAACCTAACGCTGTGTTGTGACGACAACACGGTCGTGTCGTATATCTACCAAACAGCAGTAATTATTTAGGCCCAAGGCAAAATTCATAGACGGATAAAGACAGCTCGCAACTGCAGCAGAGGAAAACTGGCAACCCAAGGAGTCCAGTTGAGTGAACTAATGCAGCAAGCGGCCCTTTACAATATCACGCGAGTGCTAGCGTACAATTATCCGCGATTGAAGTGATATTTACTCACCATGGTACAAAAAGAGGCAAATTTGGAAACTGTCATTAGGATTTCCATTCGCCCAGCGCCATCTTCCACCCAATCACCGCGCGGAGGCGAAGAGGAGTCCCAGTGAGGACAGACTGCGTCCCTGCCGGAGCGAGATCCGCAGGGTCTTAGCACCCACCTGCAGCCGCCTGCTGATGCATTACATTCAAGATTATTTAATATAGCCACGGTATTTGTACACACACAGGGGAGAACTTACATAGAAAGTATACAATAAAATATATATATATTTTTAAAATATAAAAGTACGTAATGCATGTCAGAATTTTTAATACAATAATACTTAGTACAAATAATTGGTAAACTTGTTTGAGAGCATATTCAGTTGAGCAGAGGGCATGTGAAATACTTTTCAGGATTAGATTTAATCAATTAAATTTGTATTAAAAACTAATTACGTAAGACTTTTGATGTACTTAACCCGTAAAAGCTTTTTAAAAGTATTTTAAAGTCAATTTAATGTCAATTTATAGCAAAACTATTTAATAAATTTTGTATTTTAAAATATATATTAATTATAATATGAATATATTTATTTTATAATATATTTATATTATCTAATCTGGCTCGCGAGGTCCGCTTTCCTGCAGAGTTTAGCTCCAACCCTGATCAAACACACCTGAGTGTCTTCGGGATCATTAGAAAATCACAGGTAAGTTAGATTTGATTAGGGTTGGAGCTAGATTAAACAAAGTAGAATGAAGGTTAAAGGTTAAGCTTCTTATTTAAAAATAAAAAATAATAAATTTACGCGATTCTTTGAACCTATAAAGAGCCATGCAGTTCTGTCTCAGGCAGTAAATTAATGTATAAATGACTTTATAAAGTTTAAGTGAGTAAAAAAATCAAATAAAAGTTCCCTGTTTTTGTAAGACGCTGACGTCACTGCCCATGGACCAACCGCTCCGATACTTTTACTCAGGCAAATGAGCAGTCCTCCTATCCGTGCTTTGAAGGAAGCACCGCAGGGCCCTATCATTCTCTTTCCGCCGTACCCGCCATCTTGCGAGCAACCCGGGGTAAGATGTGCTCCAGACATTGTGTATTAAATCGTTGATTACATAGTTCACGTTGAGCAGAAGTGCCACACAAAGCGGCCAAAACATATCTAACCTGGCATGGCATAGAAATGAAGCCCGAAAGAGCGTCGCTCGATGCCGTAAAGAGTCAAATACAGAGTCCAGCTGGAGCGTGTGTGCTCCATGCGGCCAGTGCGCGTGTACAGGCTACGCGAGAGTCCTGAATATAAAAAGGACGTGTAGAAATATTAGCGTTCTCTCTGTATTTTCATACTATGTATTACGAACACCGTACGATGTCACTTCAGTTCGGTCACTTATTCAGTGTTTTCAATGTATTTCTTGGCCTTGAAGTAATGTTTGCTGGAGCTAAAACGATCTTTTTGTCTTAATGTCTTTAAGTCATAAGTGTCTATAATTATTTGTTCTTCGTAATTCGAATAATTGCGTTGTTGCATCTATATGAGCGATGTACATTTCACTTTCTGTCGTTTTATGTTGAATTATATTATAGAGGTAACGACTAAAGTCTCTAAGCTAAGTGTGGTATTTAATATACCGTGGCTGGATATCAAATAGTTAAATGAAGGGCTTGAGAACTGATTTTTCTAGAAATCTGTCTTAACTTAATTGTATGTCTTTTTCACCAGTAATCAGGCATCATGACAAACACCAGAGGCAAGAGGAGGGGGACCAGGTATATGTTTGCCAGGCCCTTCCGCAAGCATGGTGAGTTCATTTATATCACAATATTTGTGTACATATTATAGAGATTTTTAGATCTGACACTGCTTTTCATTCTTTAACAGGCCCAATCCCTCTGTCCACCTACATGCGCATCTACAAGAAGGGTGATATTGTAGACATCAAGGTAAGATTTATTAAATGAAAGAATTGCTACAGTATACTCCTTTTGTTGTTGAGCAGTTTATTAAAAATATTTTTTTTTATCCAGGGCACAGGAACCATTCAGAAGGGCATGCCTCATAAATGCTACCATGGCAAAACAGGACGCATTTATAATGTTACACAGCATGCTGTAGGCATCATTGTCAACAAGCAAGTCAAGTAAGTACCACACTGAACATGACATGATCTATACTTTGATAAAAATACATTTTAAGTGTCATAATAATGCAACTCAGACTAGCTAGTGATAGCTGAAGGCTAAGTACAGAAACCACTTGGTTAGTGTTTAGCTACAAAGTTCTGAATTAATATCTAGGAAAAATGCCTAATGTAAATTATTTTTAAAGAGCAATGTTTTTTATTTATAACTTAAGTATTTAACCTACCAGTTAGAAGAAGTGTTCTGACAGTTTTACACACTATCAATATAACTGAAGGCTTTTAATGTGTAATGCCCCAGATTCACTTTGCCATAAGGGCCATCCAGTGCCCTGAGTGGTCATTAATGTGGGCGAGAGCAGTCATCCATATGCACCCTGGACGGGCACATTAATGCCTTTGCCAGATTGTCAATATGGAAACATGCCACTCAAGAACAAATCTTGTAAATGTACAACGCTTCTGGTCATTTAAGTGACGAATTATTGTTTTACTTTTAGGGGCAAGATCCTGGCTAAGAGAATTAATGTGCGTATCGAGCACGTTAAGCACTCAAAGAGCAGAGACAGCTTCCTGAAGCGCGTTCAGGAGAACGAGAAGCAGAAAATAGAGGCCAAGCAGAACGGCACCTGGGTTGAGCTGAAACGCCAGGTATACGATCGTTCAGTGTTTACTGGTTACTGTCCTGGATGTTAAATGTACATTGTACTCCCTGATGTAAATTCATATTGAGATTTATTTGAAGTAAAACTAAAACTTAGGCTGTTATGATACTTAATTTGTGTGATTGGTTAATAACGCACTGTTAAAACAGATCTGGCTGATGCTCTATCATTGTGGTGGTGTCTTATCTTGTTTTCAGCCTGCTGCTCCACGGCCAGCACACTTTGTCAGCACCAAGAACAACGAGCCTCAGCTCCTGGAGCCCATCCCCTACGAGTTCATGGCATAAATCTGCTGACCAAAATAAAGATCTTTGTACCATATACTGTTAGTTTGGAACTCTTTCTTTATCCATTGTTTAAGTTTGCTTATATTGTGTGAATGAATATGATCTGTGTGTGGAGTATTGTTGATGTTGTAAATTGAGTGACGTGTCATAAGAGTATCGTAGGACACGCCAATAAACAATTGTTGCTTCAGTCCATTTACTTGTCGTAAAGCTATAATAGAACTAGGTGCATTTGCTTTTTATATTTTTAGTTATAATATTCAGCTCAGAGAATGTTTGTTGTTCAAATATTTTACTTATATTTGCGGCACACAGCACTGTTTTGCATATTTGATTGTAAAACCTAGTTTTGTTGCAAAGTAATTTCAATCTGTCCCAGAGATGGAACTTTTTCTTTTTTCTTCCGGAAAGATTTCCGTTTAAAAATGTGTCTAGCCAGTGTCTGTTCTGTTCAAGGATATTCCAGTATTAAAAAGGTCTTTTTACTTTGCTGTGGGTAGCAACAAGCTTTCCAGTTTCTTTTGCTTTTAAGCAGAATATGATGCTTACCAAGTACTGCATGTGGTTCATGTCAAACATTGAGTGATCAAACATTTGACTGAAAGTTCCCAGCTTTCATTTTAAAGACCAAAGAAATATGTAATTTTATAAAGCGGTCTTATGTATTACATCCTGAACTGAACTGGCTTCCTTTAAGTTGCTCTTTCATACAGCTTAAAATAAGTATAGCAAAAAATGTGTGGCTGTAATGAAAATGTCTCACAACGAAATAGCTCTGTACCTTTATAAAGTATTGTAGGTGGCCTTATGTTGAATTGCTCAATTTAGTAGAACCGTCTGATCTTCGTATCCAGTCCAGTCTGTTACAAAGAACGACTCTGATTATAGGAAGGTTACATTTTTTCCATTCTTTTCATAACTAGAGTTTGTTGTTGTTCACAGGTCTACAACTGCTCTTAGCTGTAGGCGCAGTTATAAAAAAGTTGAAAGACACTAAACATTTGGATTCAAAAATGAGTAAAAATTTACTTGCATAGCGTAGTGATTCTGATCTCTTAATGTTATCCACGGCGTTTAATTCAAGTTAACGTTACTACAAAGAAAATACCTATTTTGAAGATTTCACTTGCAGAATGGGGGAATAAAAAAAACACTTTCTGAAGGAACTCTACACTATTTTAAATTACTAGGTCGCAAAATACTCCCTGAAAAGATTGCTGAGCTTAATTGTATGGTAGTTAACGCGAGCTGTCACTAGAAGGCAGCATTAGCCGCTGTCCTGACAGAATAATCCCTTATCCTTGAGTTAGTGTGCTAAAACACAAAACCGAATATATTTTAATTGCATACCTTATCTAATATCTATTAGACTCGATAAAAGTATTAATTCCATTTGTAGCACAGATCATGACAGTATATTTGATGTTGGCATCAAAATGATCAGACAGATCAATATGGAATTTTGTGTTCGCCTGCTGTTTGCGAAAGTTTACATTTCAGACAAATCTCAGCCAGTTTTCTTGACGGTGAATTTTTGTTGGGGAAAACATGATGATTATGGAAGTATCCCTACACTATAACCATGTTATGATATATGTTCATGTATATAGTTAATACTTACATTAAAGTGATAAAACGTTATTCAAAAAATAAATTTCTGCATTCATGACACAGTCCCCATCTTGGGAAAAAAAGTCTGGGAAAAAAGGAGAAATATAATCTGGTAATGCTGGGCTCAAAAATTTAATAAAAACTTTCCATCACATTCATTTTCAAATTAGGCTATATGTATCAACTTTATCGCAATTATAACAAAAGCAGTCAGGTTTCTTTTAATGACAAAAAGATTTCATATCATTTAACTTACAATCTGAAAGGTGGAAGTGGAAAAAATTAAAAGCATAAAATAACTGCACTTAGTGTAAATAGCATCTATTGCTATTTGCACTTAATGTAGCATCCATCGCTATTTAGTGCAAATAGCCGCTGCCATAAAATAATGTCTTCAGAATAATTGATATACATGTGAAAATAAGTGAGAACTGAACAAATAGCTGTAACCTGGTTTAAAAAAAATATATAGGAATTATATCATTGTGTCAATTTCCTTTTGGTGATTAAGGCATAATACAAGACTTTTTCACCTTATGGTTGTTGAAAGGAAAAAATGCTATAAAATCATATTTTGTAAGAAAGTGTGCTAGAGCAAAACATCCAAGTTTGGAATCAGCTCCCCATAACTAGTAGAAAACAAATATTGGATTTCATTCAGCAAATATTGATGAAGGGCAGTGTTATACAAAAATTACAATATCAACAACAGGTTGTCTAATGTGAAAACACCAAATAAGCTAGAAATCAAGGTATGTTCAAATTTTATAAAGTAAAGAATCAAATTATGACTAAATAACAAAACACGCTCACTCGTAAATACCCAAATTTGCTGATACAGTTCTGGTTTGTGGAGCATGTACAGTGGAATAGCTATTTTTCTGGGCCTTTTGTGTGTGTGATGTTCTTTGTGTGATTTGGTGTGTAAAAGAGGACCACCTCTCTCTATCTTGACTTGTGCTGTGTAATCAGAGTGGCTGAATGCCTGACTGCATATCTGACAAATGTTATCTCATCCCACC
The DNA here is from genome assembly GCF_018340385.1 of Cyprinus carpio. Lineage (NCBI taxonomy): Eukaryota > Metazoa > Chordata > Actinopteri > Cypriniformes > Cyprinidae > Cyprinus > Cyprinus carpio. The sequence continues at coordinate 14,107,414 of NC_056620.1, forward strand.
TCAGTACTTCACCCAATATTTGCTTCAATTAGGGTCAGTTCCTGAGATACGCAGCAGCTGTGTGGGTGCGTATGAGAAACAGCCTTAATTCCACAATATTCTCACATACACGTCCTTTACTGCATTTTTATTTCACGATATGTACTCAGCAGTTCTGCATTGAAAACAGCTTGATTTAGATTTAGCTGTATGGGGTAGAATCTGACCTTATTTCTTTTTAGGCATGATCTATTCATTCTGTCCTCAGAGGACACACAGGTCTGGGAATTAGCCACAGTATTAGGATGGCACGCTGAGAGGTCATAGCATGACTGTGAGAATGTGTGAGGATGAATAGATAACCTCATTGTGTGCTGTGCCTATCCGCTGGCCCTGTTCCCTCTGCTATCGTGCTGCTGTTAAAAATACGTAAGGATTGGGAAGAAGGTGATGAGGGCTCGCAGAGGTTATAATCAATAGTATCAATCAACAAGTGACATGCTGCCCTGGTATTGATCACTACAAAGATGTCGAAACTGCAAGAATGGCAGAAGAATTTTCACTAACTATTAGTGATAGTGATATAGTCATTAACATTGACTATATGCCACTAAGACAGGAACTTCACATAAAAAAAATAAAAAAAAACTGTATTTTTGGATATAGTCAGATTCATTCTAGTCCACTGGTTTGTTTGAACGTATGTAATGTTAGAAAATCAGATTCAACTGGTTCTTTCGAATGGTCCTCACTCTCATATGCACTGAGGAATACTCCAGTTTTTTCTAGTTTCATAAACAGTGATTCATCGATTCGAGTCTAGTATAAAACTTTATTAGTAAAAGATAACACAAGTGAACACAACATGCAGTTTTTAAATTAAGGTTTTTATTATTAAGGGAAAACAAAATTCAAAACTACATGGCCCTGTGTGAAGAAGTGTTTGCCCCTCTGTTCAATTTCTCTAGCCACACCCAGGCCTGATTACTGCCACACCTGTTTGCAATCAAGAAATCTCTTAAATAGTACCTTCCTGACAAAGTGAAGTAGACCAAAAGATCCTCAAAAGCTAGACATCATGCCGAGATCCAAAGAAATTCAGAAACAAATGAGAAAGAAAGTAATTGAGATCTATCAGTCTGGAAAAGGTTATAAAGCCATTTCTAAAGCTTTGGGCAAACCACAGTGAGAGCCATTATTCACAAATGACAAAAACATGGAACAGTGGAGAACCTTCCCAGGAGTGGCCGGCTGACCAAAATTACCCCAAGAGCACAGTGATGACTCATCCAAGAGGTCACAAAAGACCCCACAACAACACCCAAAGAACTGCAGGCCTCACTTGCATCAGTTAGGGTCAGTGTTCATGACTCCACCATAAGAAAGAGACTGGGCAAAAATGGTCTGCATGGCAGAATTCCAAGATGAAAACCACTGCTGAGCAAAAAGAACATAAAGGCTCGTCTCAGTTTTGCAAGAAAACATCTTGATGATCCCCAAAACTTTTGGGAAAAAACTGGACTGACGAGACAAAAGTTGAACTTTTTGGAAGGTGTGTGTCCCATTACGTCTGGCGTAAAAGTAACACCACATTTGAGAAAAAGAACATCATACCAGCAGTAAAATATGGTGGTGGTAGTGTGATGGTCTGGGGCTGTTTTGCTGCTTCAGGACCTGGAAGACTTGCTGTGATAAATGGAGGCATGAATTCTGCTGTTTGCCAAAAAATCCTGAAGGAGAATGTCCGGCCATCTGTTCGTGACCTCGGGCTGTAGCGAACTTGGGTTCTGCAGCAGGACAATGATCCAAAACACACCAGCAAGTCCACCTCTGAATGGCTGAAGAAAAACAAAATAAAGACTTTGGAGTGGCCTAGTCAAAGTCCTGACCTGAATCCTATTGAGATGCTGTGACATGACCTTAAAGGCAGTTCATGCTCTCAAACCCTCCAATGTGGCTGAATTACAACAATTCTGCATAGATGAGTGGACCAAAATTCCTCCACAGCGCTGTAACAGACTCACTGCAAGTTATCGCAAACGCTTGATTGCAGTTGTTGCTGCTAAGGGTGGCCCAAACCGTTATTAGGTTTAGGGGGCAAACACTTCTTCACACAGGACCATGTAGTTTTGGATTTTGTTTTCCCTTAATAATAAAAACCTTCATTTAAAAACTGCATGTTGTGTTCACTTGTGTTTTCTTTTACTAATATTAAAATGTGTTCTATCTGAAACATTAAAGTGACAAACATGCAAAAAAATAAAAATAAGAAATCAGGAAGGGGGGCAACAATTTCACACCACTGCATATATATATATATTAAGTATGGAGGTAAATCAGTAGCTAAACTCGAGAGGTTGGACATCTGAATGTGAGAACTTGTCATATTAACATTCGTATTGGTAAGTTGAAATTTACACTCACAGCTCTGATGTGAAAAGCTGAATCTTTCAATTTGCACACACAGACAATGATCAAACACCCGTGTTTTGAATTGGAAGTTGTAGATTAATAGTCACAAATGTGTAAAATGACATACACAAATGTTTACGACATATTTACTTTTGCACTTTACTTCAGTTTCGCTGCACAACGTCAAGTCGGCACTTACAACCTCTCAGATCTGGCAGTACAAGTTCAAATCCTAGCGCTCTGACTTTTGCTACTCTTTTTGCAGTATTCCTGTTGCAAAACTCACTTGTGCACTTGTATACGCAGATGTGAGAGCGCAGAGCCAGGGGCGGGGGCTTTGGTGCGAATGAAGACATTTTATTGGTCGATGCCTGACCAATGAACAACGCCAGCCATCGCGACTTGCCAAGAAATAAATTTGTGTTTTATTTTTATGCATATGTATCAGTTAGGCCTATTTGTATATCCTAAGCTTTTACATGATTTTAAGACACTGCATTCATTTTGTCATTCAGGTATTATCTAGTAGACAAATAATGCAACATCTTTCATATGTATATCCCACTGCATATTGCAGAGTAATATCGCTGCACCAGAGCAGCTGAGAAACAGTTGTGACATGCTTTGATCTCACCGCCACGCGGTCATGTGGAGCTATCAATAGTACTAAACATCTCGCGCTGTCAACCTATTTGAATGGGATTAATCAGGACAGACAGCGGTTTCACTATATTTGCAGCGATTTTTAGTAATTATTAACACATAATGTACATTGATTGTGCATGGCTGACTACGCTTAGCATTTTATTCTGGAGATGAAACAGTATTATATTCGCATTCGCATACTCCTTAGCAGTCAAATGTGATCAAACACCTTCAGTGGAACTTTTAACCAATAAAATAACTGTACTACATAGCTCTTACATAGCTCTTACTTAGCTCAGTCCTGTTTAGTTAATTTGAAGAGATTATGATACTAAATAATATGCGCAATAATTATGATCCATGAATGACCATTTAAAATATAACAATTTCTAATATGCTTATTATTTATATTACAATAAGTGTAGTATTTAGGGTTAAAATAGAGAAAATGATTTTAAATTCCAATGCAAAGAGACAAATTAGAGGCATTTGGTGTCCAGAAAGATAATATTCATATGTAATGCCATTGTTTAACCACTAGATGGCCTTATTGATGTTTAATAAATACATGTATTTAGCTCTACTCTAGTTGCTCAAAACAGTATTGCTGGTCATAACTGCTTATTTTTTAGGTTTTGCTTTTTAATGTACATTTAGACATTATCAATTTGATTTTTTTTTTTAACTTTTTTTTTATGTTGCATTTAAAAAAAGGTTCATTACTGACAAGCAAATTAGGAATTTAAATCCAATGAAGAAGTTTAAATTATTTTTACAAATCATAAAAATAATAAAAACAACAGAGTTATGTTGCAATTCTGGTACAGCGATATGCAGTGGGATATACATATGAAAGATGTTGCATTATTTGTCTACCAGTTAATACCTGAATGACAAAATGAATGCAGTGTCTTAAAATCCTGTAAAAGCTAAGGATATTCAGTGAAAATAGTTTGCAGTGTTTTACAAATAACTGATACATATGTATGAAATAAAACATTTCTTTCTTGGCATGTCGCGGTGGCTGGCGTTGTTCATTGGTCAGGCATCGACCAATAAAATGTCTTCATTCGCACCAAAGCCCGCCCCTGGCTCTGCGCTCTCACATCTGCATATACAAGTGCACAAGTGAGTTTTGCAACAGGAATACTGCAAAAAGAGTAGCAAAAGTCAGAGCGCTAGGATTTGAACTCGTACTGCCAGATCTGAGAGGTTGTAAGTGCCTACTTGACGTTGTGCAGCGAAAACTGAAGTAAAGTGCAAAAGTAAATATGTCGTAAACATTTGTGTATGTCATTTTACACATTTGTGACTATTAATCTACAACTTCCAATTCAAAACACGGGTGTTTGATCATTGTCTATGTGTGCAAATTGAAAGATTCAGCTTTTCACATCAGAGCTGTGAGTGTAAATTTCAACTTACAAATACGAATGTTAATATGACAAGTTCTCACATTCAGATGTCCAACCTCTCGAGTTTAGCTACTGATTTACCTCCATATTAAGTACCTTCAATGTACTTATCTACGTTTTTGTAGCTACTAGCAGAGCTTGACATTTTCAAAGTAGCTTCCGTAACATTGTTGCAAGGCTCTGACTCATAGATTGAATTAAACAAAGTAAACAGCGGAGAGGTAAAGAGGAAAAAGGGATGGAGTAGAGTGGGCAGAGGCAAGTCCTGAGGTCCTTAATCATATATGTTTGACACTCAGAGATTTAGACTATCAAACAGCGCGGCAGCCATATCGACTGCCCATGTTACACATTAACTTTCCTCTCTCAGCCAGTGAGACAAGCAAACATGGCATTCAGAGATAGTACAACTAGACATCATGTTGTCTTCTCCCACCACAGTCTCTGACTCTTTTTAAAATCCCCTAAAGGTTGTGAAATCAACAAAACATGGCTCAAATGGTAGGTATGACTCTCCAGTCACCATCCACACAACGTTTTGGCTGTGAGCTGGTGTTTGTTGCTTTGATGGCTGGCTTATCAGGACAGATCATGGCCAGTGAGATATTGAGGCGGCTTTATTGATCAGTCCCAAACACGGGAGGGTTGGGACACTGCAAGACCGGATGATGTGAATGAAGATGCACAACGGCATCTTCATTCAATTCAATTTAAATGTGAGGTCCCTGTGAATAATTAATACACAAAAGTTCTGGATCAGATAATTCCAAGCTGGAGAAAGAGAAAAACCATACCCCTTTGCCTCGGGATAAAGTGCAGCAAGCAGGAAATGAGAAATAGTTTATAGTATGCAACAGTAGTTTTAAAGTAAAACATGATCAACTTGGGACACATAGGAGCAATCTTGACTGTAGTAAATCTTACATATCAGCGGGCTGTTCTCGGAGGCTGATAAAGCACAATTAGGGCAGTAATTTCCACGTGTGTGTTTGACGGATGGAGCCAGGCAGTCTTTTAAACACCCGAGACACATTCATACACAGACTTGAATGGAGACACTTGACAGTTTAATATCCACATAAATCTCTGTCAGACAATTCCAAAGACCTTCAGTCCCGATCACAAGTCTGTGAAGGTGAGCAGTTACTTAGTGTTTATCAGGTGTTATACCAGGAGTGAATCACCATGGAAAATAAACAGTGATGCTGGCTCATTTAGTAAAAAAACAGATGGAAATAGGAGAAATAGGCTATATTCTGACAAATTCACATATATCAATTTTAGAATCACCGAAACTTTTTTTTAAGTGTTCTTATTTCATTTCAAATTGATGTTTTTTAATGATAGCAATAATAAAAAAAATAATCATAGAGGGCCAGACACGATGTCATGCGTTTGTAACATATACAGGTAGCTCTATACAAATCAGGAACAAGCCATGACGACTTGTGAGAGCGCGACACTACAATTAGTGAGTCGAAAGCATTGAATAATTCGTAGTGTATCTTTCAATTTTATTAATAATAATAATACATGAAAAAAATTGTATGCAAGCTAATAGGATACATGATCATTTCACGCCATTGTTTTTGTCGCTAAAATTGCAACTTGGTAGTTCTCAATGCACGCAGTTGGTATGTTCCACTCACAATAAAACGAAGCTCAATCGAATTCCGGTGTTGTGGGCCGAACACCGTCCTGCCGACAACTGATAGTGGCTGTTAATAATCGGCTAGCATGGGTGAAAGACTTAAACATCCGAATAAACATTTCATCTGTTCTTTCGCTGAGTGTAAAGCGACGTTTTCAAAGCTGTGGAAGTTGGAAGCGCATTACTGCAGACACACGGGACTGGTGAGTGACAGCAATCAATAACTTAATCTTGTCTGGGTTTTAGATGGGCTACTCAAGTTATGATCATAATAGTACGAAGATTTTTATTTATTTATTTATTATTATTTTTTTTTTTTAATAATTCATCAGAAGCCCTTTGCTTGTGGAGACTGCGAGAAGAGCTTTTGCACCCGTTACCAGCTCACCCGACATCACCTGAGACACAGCGGGGATAAACCCTACCTGTGAGTCCACACAAACACACACACATTATTTGTTTACTTGCGTATGACACACATGAGTTGTTTTCACTCATTTATCTAGTATGGTTTATTTACTTATTTTCCTGCATTTTGCAGGTGTTTTGTTTATTACTCTTTTCCAAGTTTAAGTTCTGTAGTGGTGTGGATTTCAGTCATGCCAGTGACACTTTTGCACCCTTTCATCAAAAAGACTCGTTTGGTGGCCATTTTTGCAGGTTACATTGTCATGCCGGTGTATGGTGTGTGTGTTTTTTTTTTTTTTTTTTTTTTTTAGTGCGAGTGATCTGAATCTTCATCATTGAATCATTTACGCAACCAATTTACTACTGACTTCAATGTTAAACTCATGCTCCCTCCTTGCGGAGCTAGTAAGTTGCCCTGACTGTATTTGTTGACACTGACACAAAGGCTGTCTAGCTAGGTAGCTCACTAGATTTTTATAGGTAGTCACACATTACCCTTACAATGCCACTTTTGTGCACATTTCTGCTGATTGAAACTGGTAAAGCTGCTCAGTCAGTGGGTGTTCAGATGCGTTTTCCACACCTGGCAACTTGAGGAACCATGTTGCTCACGTTCACCACCAAAAAGAGAGCTATTATGTGGTGAGTCACTTGAATGATTTGTATTTTTCAGAGTTGTTTTATTCATCCATTCAGTTGTTTAAATGTCTTGGCAATATTTTGTAGTGCAACCATCAAGGCTGTGGAAAGGAGTTCCATAAGAAAAAGCAACTGAAGTTTCACATCTGTGAGCACACAAATGAGTTGCCCTTTGAGTAAGTGCTGCTTTAAGATCTTGTTCTTCGTTTGGTGGCTTTTTATATTATGATTGGTTACTCATTCTTTATTCTAATAGATGTGACTTTGAGGGATGCGATGACAAATTTGCTTCCTCTAAAGCTCTAAAACGACACTGGAAGATGCATGAAGGTAATGCGTGTACATTAGGCAGAAACCTAAACTTCACATCTCCAAACAATCCAGTTTAGGATTCATTTTAGATGCATAACTTTCCCTCCTAAATTTTAGGTTACCCATGTGACGAGGAGTACTGTAATGTCAAAGGAAAAACTTGGTCAGAGTATCAGAAGCACAAAAAGACCTCCCACAGAGGTATGTGCAGAGACACTTTGATTAATTTGAATTCAAGTTGTAAAGTTCCTGTGCTTTAACATTTTGTTTACAGTTACCCTGCCATGTGATCAATGCAAGAAGATGTTCCACAATGCCTGGTTTTTGCAGAAGCACAAAAAATCTGTTCATTCTGGGGAGCGGCGCATGTTTAAATGCATTAGAGAAGGCTGTGAAAAGAGCTACACCACAAACTTCAACCTCCAGAACCATATTCTGGTCTTCCATGAAGGGAAGCATGACTTTGCCTGCCCTTTTGCAGGCTGTGGTAAAGCCTTTGCTATGGAGGTCAGGCTTTATTTATTTTTGAGTCTGTTTTAAGTTCATAAAGCGCCCCTCTGTTATTTATATCTTAAAGTTGAGTCCTTTTTTCTCACAGGAAAGTCTGAAAAGGCATTTTGTGGTCCATAAGCCTCAGAAGACAAAACTACAGGTAAACTTATGTTCAATATGTGTGTTTCAATACATGATGTATTAGAGATGCTCATCTAAATCTCTTACAGAAGCCAAAAGTCAAGCAGCGTAAGTGCAAGAAGACTCGATCCAAAACGAAGTTGTCAGATGCTGCTCAACTATCTAAGCGTCTGCAAAATGTGTCCTTGAACAAGACGGGATCAAAGAAGCCATTGCCTTAACTTTTTCTTTATGGAACAATCCTCTTTGTCCCATAGTTTTCTCAGTTTCCAAGTTTCGTTCAGTTTATCGCCCTAACACTTTCAGTTTGGATCACTTTTCAAAATAAATGGTCACTTCTGCAACTCTTGTGGTGAAAGTTCCTTTTCCACCATAATGAAATGTCTGCTCATGTTAACTAGTCAACACCTGAACTTGGATGTTAAGTGTCTGAAGCACTCTATAAACCGCTTGCACTTTGGTTACAAAAAGTTCCCTGAAAGTTTAAAATTGTTCACTGCAAGAGTGTGATTTAAAAACAAAAAGCCTATGAAAGTAGACTGAGTTTCACTGTTTACCTACAAATGAAAAGGTATTTGCTCACAATTGGCTAAATGGGACTACAGAGGTTGTCAGGGACATTAATCGTCATTATGCGCAACAGAAAACCTTTACCCACTGGTCTTTGTGTTTAAGACGAGTAAAAGCTTTAAAAATTCACAAGGTGGTATTACCAGTGTATCTTATGCTGTAGAATAAAACGTGAAAATACCCTGAGCTTGTGTGAACCACAGACCTTGTTTCAGGCGTTTTTACTATGTGTACACTGATACAATTGTAAAGTAGTGTGTTTTTTTTTTTTTTTTTTTTTTTTTCTGCCAGATGGTGTAGCAATGGCATTTTCCAGCGTGAGCAAATGGGGACATGCTTAACAAGCCAAACCTTGAACTGTTGCCCAAAGATGGCACCAAATGCTAAAATCCTCCATGAGATACTGCTGCTAATCTTTTCAAAGGTTTTCTAAAAGCATTTTAGGATGGTTAATATTTATCCTGTATTTTTATCTCTACAGAGCTTGGAACTTACGAACATTAGACTTCTCCAAGATTATTGTTTGGATCAAATCTGATTATAAGTGGATTTAGAAATCATTTTTGCACATCAACTGAGGCTTAACTCTTGTATCCTCACTGGGAAAGATTTATTAAACAGCTGTGCACATTCATCCATTCATACTTGCACGCATACACCTTTTGTTCAGTCTCTCTTTAACACAAACATTCACAAACATAGATCACATTTAGAGATAACATGTATATAAAACCTCCGGTAGAGTGGACTGCTGATCGGCATGGTGAGGGGAGACCTTAAGGCTGCTCTCCAGAGGGGGGTGGCCTCATGGGCGTGGCAGGTTTTCTAAGGCCTGGTTTATTCAGCATCAAGTAAAAGCATTCGTTTTTCCCAGACTCTGGCTTTGACAGTATGGTGCCTCCGTGGCAGAGAGTAGAACACACAGGACCATTAGAACACAGATATGAGAGCTGTCTGAGGTGAGGCATGGTGTCCTGGCAGGGTTAGATCAGGCTTCCTGGCCAGGACACGACGGTGAGCGCTACCCTGCTCCGCTGCTCCTTCAGCATGGGCACCAGCGCGGAATGACTCATGCCAGCCGTGGACAGACCGTTTACAGCCACTATCATGTCACCACACCTGAATGGGAAACAAAACCACGCGATCATGTGAATGCAGTGCTAAAGAATTGTTTTTAATCAATCAGTTAAAAGAACAATTCACTCTGAGTTATCAGTTTGTTAAGTGACTCACCAGCTCACGGAATTGGTTGGTACCTGAATTAAGATCTGACCACAAGTACCATTATTGTGTTTTGTGAGACTTAAATCAATCTAAATATTGATTGGTTTTCAGAAGTAAATGAGTGTTTAAAGTTGCTATGTTTATCTTTATAAAAAAACTTCTAGAGACTTGTTTCTATCTACTGGTTGTTGATTGGATGGAGGTGGATATTCAGCAAAGTTCTATTGTAATAGTAATTTATTAATAAAAAAAGTAATAAAAAAATTATTATAAATATTTTATGAATATTATGATACAATAAATTATATAAATATATATTATATTGTTAATTAATAAATATTTTCATTAAATAATAATTGTAATTAAATATGTTAGAAAAAATAGTAGTGTTTTTGTTAAGTATATACAAAAAATGATCTTTTGTGCAACACTTATGGCCAGGGATGTAAGCTTTTTTTTAACATTTTAATCAAGGTAATGCTGAAAGTGCTGTCTCATTTAGCAGTGAAGCATTAGGTCATTGTTTATTGTTTATTTTGTTGCACTTGCTCACTTTAGACGGCCATCGTAGTAAGCGGGTGTTCCAAGGACGATAGTCTTGATAAAGAATGCCTGGTTGCTGTGGTTCTCCTCATAACCTCCAACAATGCTGAAGCCCCAACTGCCAGGGTGACTTCTGCGGAGGACGATCTCATGACTGCTATGCAGGTAGCTGTGACAGAGAACCAGAAAGACAGAGAACGATGTGCATAAACAAGTGAGCATCATCAGAATTTTTTTTTTTTTTTCATCTGTTTTATCGGCCAGAAATCAAAAATTGTATTTCATCAGAAATCAGAAGCACAAAAGGAGAAACACAGAAAAATAGATGCATGTTGGTAGGAGATATATAGAAATGGAGGATTTGGCACAATTACAGGAACGGAGAAGGAAACAGAAGGGTGCCAAAGCAAAGGGGACAGATGATGAAGGACAGAAGGGAGGGCAGAGTAAAAAAGGAGGGAGTGAGACTGGACTGAATGACCTGAGACTGGGCTGAAATGGGCTAGAAGCAGGTTATTTCCACATGTATGCTTCATCTGATAATCTGCAGCTGTTGATGTTTACATCACGACACAGCCATAATCCCCTCGTGGGTTAGCACTGCATAAAGCTGCTGATCCAAAACACATCAACACAGATTTTTTTCTGTGTGCAAGTCATCAAAATAGCTGCATTCTCTCCCTTCAACGCTGTTTCCACTCAGATTCAGATGGGAAAAAAGTAGGTGAACCTGGCATGATGGTAGTCTTGGCCAGATTGCTTCGACTATTTTAGGGTTATTTGGATCAGTGCTCAGCAAGGTGAGAATGCTATTTTAAGCCTCCCAGTGGAGTTCAAAGAGAGCCATTTGGACTCTTCCAAAAGTACATCCACTTTAATAGCCGAGTCGCTTTTTTCATTCATCAAACGATGTGTCAAGTGACGTTCTACAAAATCTGATTGACTGCACTCTTACCTGGGAAGTCCAAGCCACATGACCCATGAAGGCGACCAGCTTGCGTCATAGTCGTTTTCGTGCGGAGGGAGAAGTTCTTCGTCCGGGCCTGGTTCTTCAACTGTGTTCACCTCTAGTGCCCTCAGCTGGACAGAGCAGGACGCGGCACTGGACTTCAGAGTGCCCACTGCCTCGCTGTGGCTCAGAGAGGTCAAATCTTGACCATTAATACTTAACAGTACATCCCCTGAGCAATGAGAGACAACAAAGACACTTAGGGACACTCCTAACAACCACACAGAGAGGACTGAAACACGGCTGAATCCCCACCCTTAAGAAAAAGAAGTTTATTCAAGTGTGCTATTAGTATACTTCTTTTAAACTAAAAATAGCAAAGTATGCTTTTAGTTTACTTTTTATGTACTTCTCAGAAATGGGCTTTATGTACTTCTCAGAAATATACTTAAAATGACATTTAAGTATACTTAAAAATATACTTGAACTTTACTTAAGTATACTTAATAAAATAAACTTGAAGTATACTACATTTTGGTAAGGGCATGGGGACAGGTTTTGCTTCAGTGCACTTCATCATCAGAGATACGAGTGGGAAACAGTGTATTCCTCAAAATACTGACACATGCAGCACAACCAGTTTAGTCTGATTTCAGAAATAATGAGATGGTTTTATTTTAGTGAATCAAACACATACAGTACAACCAGAGTAGTCTGATTCCCAAAGGAATGACTGTTCTTCTTGGAGATTTAAACGCATAAAGCACAATCAGTGTAGTCTGATTTTTAAATAAATAACTCTAATTACTCAAACACAAGCAGCTTACAACTTATTGAGACTTCAACCAGTGTAGTCTGATTCCTGAATGAATGACTTTAATGAGTTGGTTCATTTTGGTGAATCAAACACAAGCAGCTTACAACTAATTGAGACTTGAATAAGTGTCTCTAAAAATACTGAAAATTCACTAAATGTACCTTTTGTGAAATTTGTTTTAAATGTATTTGTTTATTATTAAACTCATTATTTGGAGTGGAATTGCTAACAAAAATAAGCATAATTTTTCCTCTGAATAACATGAATCATGTGCAATAAGACCAGTGGTATGTATTAAGAAAGTGAACAGGCTCAAAATTTAAAACACATTTATATTATATCCACAAAAACACTCAAAAACTTGTCAAAATAATATATATACAAAAATAAAAGAAAAAAATTGTTCCTATTAAACAAACCACCATTTATTACTCGTCCATCACGTGACAGGCAGCCATGAGGCTGGACGCTTGTGACAAAGATCGGCAGCTCTCCGCTCTTGCTGCCCCGTCCCCCTGCCACAGTCATACCCAGAGACTCATGCGGTTCCTTCTTCACAGTGATGTGTTTCTCCTTACAGGTCACACACTGGGAGAGATCCTACAAAACACAAGCATCAAATCTAAATTTGTCTCAAATGTGGAGAAGGAAAAAGGGAAGCCCATTTCTAAATTGACACTGATCGGCTCTCAGTAGAGTGATGTTCATCTTCCCGAAGGGAGCAGCTCTACTCCAGCTTCGTAATTGATCTCATAATAGATTCAACAAGGAGTAATTAAGGTTGTGGTCTGAACTCATGGAAAAACTGGAAGCTACCCAGATGCTTCGGAAATAGGGCTCCCTAATTACGTCTCCACGATGCTAAAATAGATTCTGCAACACACACAGACTTGCTCTCGCTCTTGGCCGTAGGCATTTGTACTCACTCTCTGGGTGGAAGACCTGGCAAGGTGCAGACTTGGGACAGGGCTTGGGGTCGCAGTGCAGGGAAGCGGCGGAATGTGTTCATGGCTCCAAACGTCCCTGGTCAAGGTGGAGGCTATGTGCACGGCCATAGTCTGCTTGCTGGACCGGCTAATCAGCAGATTGACTCTTTCTCCACTAGCCTAGAAGATGACAGTAGGCAGTCTGTATAAATACCTAATACTCTTATATTGAGTGCCGAGGTGGCTTTATATCCAACAAAGACAGTCTGCTGCCTGCCAGTGCTATTCCTAATAATGTTTTAGCTGCCCTTTCTCTGTGTGATCGGGGCAGCCAGATGGGAGAAAGCAGCTCACGTAGACATAAAGATACTATCAATCACATTACCCTCTGAGCAGGGCAGCAGAGACGGTGTCCTAATGTCCCAAACAGGCACTGAGATTTGCACAGATGACAATAGCTGTAATATTATGAGAATATTTAATAGAGGAAACTAGATGTTTATTTTCTGAAGAAAATGTTGAGCGGTGTTGCTGGAGCAAAAGTCACCACCACACTAGGGTGGTTGTCAGGATGAACTATGCGGTTGCTAGGTTGTTACTGAATGGTTTTCTGGGCTCTAGATATGGCTGAAGCCCTCTTTCAGTGTAAGGCTATGGATTGTTTTCATCCAGTATTTAAGAATGCAAAATATATTTGTAATCATATTGGTAAGTGGCCGATATTAGACATTTTTGTATCGTATTACCTAATTATCTAACACGTGCAATTTAATTTAAATAAAGCTAAAATAAGATATAAATATCATATATATAATATATATATAATATAATATATTTTAAATTTAAATTTTTAAATTTAATTTAAATTTAAATATCACATGAAAAACTTAAACTTACAAAATCTTAACTGAAAATTAGAAATGTAAAACTAAAATTAATAAAACTAAATTTAAAACTTACTAAATAAAACTTATGCTGAAATAAAATAAAATATAAATATTAGAAGAAAAACTTACCAAAACATAATTTTTTTATAAAACATTTTTCAAAAGTAAAAAAAATTACTAAAACTTAAAATGGAATAAAATACAGCTAAAGCTAATTAAAAAAATGTAAATGATGAGAAAATAACAAAATTACTACACTTACAATAAAAACTAAAAATATAAAAAATTTGTTAATTAAAAATATTAGTAAATACGATAAAACTTAATACTAAAATAACACTAAAATGAAATAAAGGTTATTAAATTACCTTTACTGTCATCTATTGCTCACTTAAAGTTAATGTTTAACAACACTGATAACTGAATAACACTGTTAAATGTAAACTTTATCAATTCTCAAAATGAATATCTAGATTTCATACTTTACATTAAAATGCTGTGATGCTTAAATTCACTTTTAGTATTTTATTTTTCATTATAAATATCAGCCATTTATCAGTTAGCAAAGGTCTACCAGTGTCCTTATCTTGACCTGAACCGCCCCACACACATGCTTTCTCTCTACCTGTATAATCTGAGCTGCCTGCTCAGGCGTGCCATGTCTCAGGTCATGCTCGTTGACGGCCAGCACTCTGTCGTTGCTGCAAAGTCGTCCGTCTTTAGCGGCTAACCCTCCGTCCAGCAAGTCCAGGATAAACACACCCGCTTCATCTGTACGCCGCACCAGCTTGATCCCCAGCTGCTCTGATGATTCCCGCTTGTGCAGGGTGATGCGTATGCTGGCAGGGCTGCCCTTGGGCGTAGCAGTTGCCACAGGTGGCCTGGCAGAACAGCGGCGCTCTCTCAGAACTGTCAACTGCAGGATGGTGCAGGGACGGGCCAGTGTAGAGCGAGCAAAGTGATGGGGCACGTTACTGATGTCTACGTTGTTCACCTGCACACAAACGGGAAATGTAGAGGAAAAATTAATGGGTTTGACATACGGGCCAAGCTTTTGTGTGAGTAGTTGAGCTGTTAGCGACGAAGAGATTTCGACGAAGATGCTCTAAATGTAAAAGATTTTTCATTTTTTGAAAGTAGTCTCTTATTTACCAAAAGTAAGTAAAAACAGCAATATTGTGAACCATTATTACAATTTAAAAGAACTGTTTCTATTTGAATATATTTTAAAATGTATTATATTTCATGTGAATTTTCAGTGTCACATGATCCTTCAGAAATCATGATAATATGCTGATTTGCTGCTTAAGATACATTTCTTTCAGGATTCTCAGATTAATATATAAAG
Organism: Cyprinus carpio; assembly: GCF_018340385.1. Classification (NCBI taxonomy): domain Eukaryota; kingdom Metazoa; phylum Chordata; class Actinopteri; order Cypriniformes; family Cyprinidae; genus Cyprinus; species Cyprinus carpio. Next base: position 14,122,772 of record NC_056620.1, read on the forward strand.
TTCAAAAGAATAGCACTAATTTGAGGAAATATATAATTAATTTAATAAAATAAAATAATAGATATATAACTTAAAGGAATACACACACACACACACACACACACACATATATATATGTATATATAAATTTCTTTATTGTTACCCTTAATCAATTGAATTCTTCCTTGCTGAATAAAAGTATTCAACAAAATGTTTGATAAATCTCCAAATTGTCAAATATCAAATTCTGTCTAATTCATTTAATTGAATAATTTTGTCTAATTCTGTTTATATAGAGATGCAATTTAAATTAAATTATATCTCAGTTGTTCAAACTGAAACAATTATATAATTTAAAACGAGAGACGTTACTTTTTAAGTCAATGCATGAAGCTTAAAATGTATTTCTGGGTCAAAATGATGAAGCAGGTCACATATTTTGGTGAATGTCAGTTTGAAGAATGCTGTTCTGCATCTGTTCATGCAGATAGTGATTCTGCAGCCACTATTCATTAAAGCTCTTTAGAGACTGATTAAAGTATCAGGGCTGATCTGTAAATAGCAGTGAAATGGCTTTTTTAATCAGATGGTTATTTTGGAACAGCAACAACAATACCTGAAGTATTTGGTCACCAGCCAGCAGCCGTCCGTCTCGAGCTATAACACCGTCACGGTACACCTCCTGTATTACCACATTTATCAGGGGGGTCTCATTTCCACCGACAATACTTATGCCCAGCTCTATGTAGGGGTTTGCACGATGGACTTCAATAGTTGTGATTTCTCCCTCAGGTAGAGATGGAAGTTTCACACATCCTGAAGAACAAGACGTATAGAACCCAAACAAAGGCATTTAAAGGGATAGTTCACCCAAAAATGAAAATTTTGTTATCATTTATTCACCCTCATGCCATTCCAAACCTGTATGTTGAACACAAAAGAAGATATTTTGAAGAGCCAAACAGTCTTCCCCATTCCCCATTGACTTCCATAGTAGGGAAAGAAATACAATGGAACTCAAAGGGGAATGGGGAAAACTGGGGCGGGTAAATGATGACAAAATGTTAATTTTTGGGTGAAATATTCCTTTAAGAAACAAAGTGGTTTAGTCTAGGACTGTGTAATAATCATACCTTCTTCAGCAGAAAGAGGCAGAGTTTCAACAAAGTCCCATCCTGAAGAGGCAGAACTGCCAGTGCGGAGAAGATGAATGCACGGGTTGCTGAGAGGACGCTTTACTCGAGGAGGAGCGCACTCTAAACCATGGACACCTTTGAGGGACAAAAAGACAGCTGAAAATATAAATTTCACTCCATAAAACATGTAAGTCACCACTGAGTATTATGTTAGCTTAGCAACATGTGCTAATTTAAATCCCTAATGGAATAAACTATATAAAAAAAGTATTGATAAAAAATGGTCCATTTGATTAAAATGGACTATTTAACCTAATATTTGTGTATGCTATGTATTTTTTTAATGTAATATTTTGTATTATTTGTTTATTGTGTTAGCTTTGCAATATGTTCTAATGCAAGTCTCGACTGGAATTAACCAAGTTCAAGTGAGTTCAAGTTGCTAATGCTAATTCATATCATGAAATTTATAGTTACAGTCAATGCATTGGTGGAGGACCAAAAAGTAAATAAATAAATTGTAAGGCATAGTTTTATTGGTATTTTCAATGGAATTTTATTAAAGGATTTAAAAGGTTTAAGGGAATAAACAAAAAGGCAAAGAAAGAAAAATATATTGTAATGCATATGAACTATTTGCATACATATGTAAATTAGATGTAAATTACATATATTTAATTTAATATTAAATAATATTTCTAGTGTTTTTAAAATATGCACACAATCACTCTTAATCATATGCCTACTATGCTAAAACATTTCTATTATTAAAGAGCATTCAAATATAAAAAAATTAAAAATTCCCTAAAAATATACAATTTTCAGTATAACATTTCTATTATTAAAGAGCTGTCAAATATTAAATATTTAGCTACTTCTTAAACTCTTTCGCTGTTAAGACTAAAGTGGCGAATGAGATTTAGGTTCTGTGTCCAATAAGACCCATCGTCTTTTATTTGATTGGCCAACTCAAACATTTTAACGTTTAAGAAGCACTGTTAAGCAGGCCACCCTAAAAATGTCAACAATACAGAGCACACTGTTTCATGGAGTGCAGCAGAACTGCCTCAAGAATACCAACTACTGGAAGTGAAAATTTTGCTATATCTGATTATTGGTAGTCGCGGCCCTGCTTAGGGTACTCACTGTCTTCTTCAGTGCTTTCTTCAAAGGCAGGGTTGTCTACGCCAGGCTCTTCTGTCAATGTAGGAACATTGTTGCATGCGGTGGATCCAGCAGGTGGTGATGGCGTACTCTCCTTCATCTCAGTCTGGGGGGATCTGGGAGGGTTGGTCGCCGTGACCTTGTCCTCACTTCCCTCCATCCGTGTCCGCTCCAGCTTTGTTCGCTGACTGTGTGTTCCAGGACACCTAGACCCATACACATAGATGCAAACATACAAACACAATAAATGAAACATTTGGGAGGCTAGGTACACAGAGGTCCGGCTGACATGAAATGGAAGACAAAGGCAAGAAAAAGGAAGCAAATTACATGAGAAACCTTGCGCTACATCCTCAGGGCAGATGCTATTCCAGGAACCTACAGTAAAGTAAAGGTCCTGATATTGTATTCCCAAACCCAGTCTAGTGCAGTGTTGTGTTAAGTATTATATATATATTATTATATAGTGTATTTATTAACATTTTGGATGAATATTTTTATCAGTTTTAATTATAGTTTATACTTTTTTAGACATTTTCATTAGTTTTTGTTTGGATTATTTTTATTTTTTATTTTTTTAATTTCAATGACCAAAATCCACTTTTTATTAGTTTTAGTTTTACTTTTAGTTAACAATAACAACACTGGTCCAGTAAATCTATGGGATCTTTCTTTGCCTTTGAGCTTGGAGGATTTCAGCATTTCACTAACATGACTGTCATATAATTAACAGCGCTAATTAATTACTCTACGCATCAGTGGGGACAAAGACCTGTAGGATAGTATTACATGCTGAGGTCTCATAGTATAACAAGAAAGCACCAGATTGCAAACACAGCTAAGAGAAGACGGCTAATTCTGGAAGTAACTCAGCCTTCTCTTAGGAAGGTGTTAGCGCCTGGTTAAGGTTAATCTTCTTGGGTCTTCTTCCATTAAGATATAAATAAAACATTCTTGCAAATAAAAGTAAATTAAGGAGTATAGATGATGATATAACTTTAATAACTTCCATTTTTTCCTACTTGTTTTTACAAAAACAGTTGAGACTTTAGCTAATTTGTCCTGTGATTTGTGAGCTAACTCAGCTTTGAACTATTCAACTCACGTTTGGCTTCAGAATCTACACCGAACCCTCAGAAGGCCAAGACCTTCAGTTCTTCCAAAGGCACCATTCAATCCTATCTTGTGCACCAGAACTATTCTTAAAATTTATACCACTCTCTGTTAACTCTTAGTACAAAATACCATACTGGACTCTCTAACTCACCATAGCTCTGGGTTGCCCTTGGCAGTCTCACAGAAGAAGTGGTTGAAAAGATTTCTAGTGTTGAAGTTTCCCAGCATGGCTGAAGAGAATATGAAACTGCTGCTGTCCAGTGCATTACACAGGACCGACTAATCTCCCATCACATGACAAAGGGGCAAATAATCCCCAGACGGGAAGTCAGATCAAGCCCAGCAGGCTCCACTCACAAGAAAGTGACTCCAAAAGTCACTGGAGCCTTTGTCTGCTGGGCTTCATTGTCTTACTCCAACAGGTACCTGAGTATGATATTTGTTGCTTCTGCATGTTCTGACTCAGAAGCTCCTCAGACATGTGGTAATGCTAAAGTTAAACTGTTGTATTCTGCATGTTGATGAGGTTTATTTAGGGTTTACTCATAATTTAACAAACATAATTCTTTAAAAATAATAATCTTATCCAAAAATAAAAATAAAAACATAACATAGCATTAAAAACAACAACAATTATGTAACACTTTCTGGTAGTACTACTACTAATAATTGAATTTTTATTTATCTGAATTTGAGATGGTCTTCAGGGGCATTCATAGGCACGCAAATGCAGGAGAATGGAAACACAAGCTCACTGGACGTTCACTGCATTACAAGTTCAAGTTTGGTAAACTCCTTGACCTGCAAAATTATATCAAGTAAAGTCATGTGACCATTAGAAGAATGATACATCATATTGTGACCTTTTAGCTGATCTAAAAGAACACAAACTTGGAAACTAAAGGTTTGCAACATTGCAGGAGCATAGTGCACTGTATAAGTTTTAATATTATATTATATTATATTATATTATATTATATTATATTATATTATATTAAAATATATTATATTATATTATATTATATTATATTATATTATATTATATTATATTATACTGTTTAAGTATTGTATATTTTTGTTTTTTGAAATTATGTTTTTAAAAAAGGCGTCATGTGTCATATCTTGTCCTTTGTAGTGTCCAAAGAAATTTTGCATGCTCAAAGTCTATTAAGACCACCTCTTTAGCTGAGGAAGAGACAAAAAGATCAAAAAATTATCTCCAATCTGATTGGCTGACTGGCACATTATTTTATCAGCCTGCCTGAAAACAAATTTGCAGGCTGGTACAATGAATGCTTCTGAAGAACATACACTGAAGTACTTAACCTGACTCTAAATGTCACTTGTTTTCTGGCTTATCTGTTGGATTTGAGGCCCTCTTTATGTTTGTGTATCTTTAAACATTCACAAAAAAGTTCATATGTCAACACAAGAAAGAATACCATTCCTGTCAAGAAAAAAAAAAAACGTTTTTTTTTTTTTTTTTTTGGAATGAGCCAAATATGGTTGGACGCTCTACATGCCAGTCAGATGACTTCTTCTTTAACTGGGTGGTTCTTGGCTGCAAAGGCAACAAGATTTTTTCCTTACAGTCCACAGTCTTGTGTTAAATATGTAACCATTACTTGTATGTTTACACATTTGGGATGCTTTTATAGAAAACTTACAGTACATTCAAGACGTATATATAAAGATATATATTTCTTTCAAGATATAGGCCTACTAGATATGTATATTTCAAGTTCTTGCATTCTCTAGGAATCAAACCCATGAGTTTGACTTTGCTAGTGTTATGTTCTACTGTTTGAACTATACTGTAAAAAAAAATGGGTTTGCAAAGTTGTAAATAAAACAAAGATTATTTAAAGTGATAGTTCATCCAAAAATGAAAATTCTTTCATTAATTACCCACCTTCATGTCGTTCCAAAAATGTAAGACCTTTGTTCATCTTTGGGACACAAATAAGATATTTTTGATGTAATCCTAGAGGATTCTGACCCTTCATAGACAGCAAAATAACTGAAATGTTCCCTGAAAAGTAAGAACTTTGTTAAAATAGTCCATGTGACATCAGTGGCTCAACCGTCATTTTATGAAGTTACGAGAATCCTTTTGGTGTGGAAAGAAAACAAAAATAATGGCTTTATTCAGCAATTCTTCTCTGCGCCACTGTCCGCTGCCATTCACGACAGTATGACACATGCGTGTGATGCTGCTCACGTAGCACATGCATGCGCTGCGCCTTGTTTATGAGCAGAGGAATGCACACGCATGGCATCATGAATGGCTGTGGACTGTGACACAGAAGAGAAGAATTGACAAATAAAGTCATTATTTTTGTTTTCTTTGCACACAAAATGTATACAGGTAGCTTTACAAAATAAAAGCTGACCCACTGATTTGAACATGGACTATTTTGTCAACGCTTTTGGTATGTTTCTGGACCTTGAACATGGTAGTTCCCTTGCTGTCTATACAGAGTCAGAGAGCTCTCGGATTTCATAAAAATATCTTAATTTGTGTTCTGATGATGAACGAAGGCTTTACAGGTTTGGAACAACATGAGGGTGAGTGATGAATGACAGAATTTTCATTTTTGGGTGAACTATTCCTTTAAGTACATTTTTCACAAGAAAACACTATTCCAGTTTTTCCACTTTAAATTTTTACCTTTAATTCATCGAATCCTACACTAAATTTTTCACTGCATAAGAATACAACCATAATATGTTTATTTTTGCATTTGATATTAAATAGTGTGAATATTAATGAGTATTTTACCTGTGTTTGAGATGTGCCTCCAGGTCACAGCGTGGCATGCTGAGAGAACAAGAAGGCGTCAGTGGACAGGTGACCGACAACTTATCCAGCAGCTTGTGCACCAGAATGCTGGAGCGCCGGCAGACCTGCAGCTGCAGATGCGCGCGGTCCAGCGGACAAAAGTCCCGTTCCTGCAGAAAGCTTCGCAGGCAGCGGGCACAGAAGGTGTGGCCACATGGTGTATCCAGGGGCTGAACTAATGGCTGAAGGCAGATGTGGCACACCAAATCATCATCCACTTCCAGACGATAGTTATAAAGATGGTTCTCCCAGGTGCGATGAATCTGTCCACATTCAGAGCAAAGGGCCTCCAGAAGAGCTTCGTTCACCATGCCCGGGTCCACTCCCTCTCCCAGACTGCCCATTGTGCTCGGCTACAGCTTCACAAACACACTCAGTGGCTCGGTTACGGGGGCGTCAGAGGCTGTGCGACTCCGGCAGGGGACGGCCACCCCCTGGTAGACGGTGTTACATCACCCTGAAGGAGAAGAAGTGAGGTAACTGTTCTGAATGAGAGAACGTGTTTGTGTGTGCCATGTGTTGTGAGGATGAGATTATGTTGCAGAGCAGTGTGGGTTTACTCCTGCACATTAATCTGACAGTGTAATCTCTTGCTCTCTCGCCTGGAGCAATCTTTCAATCCAGCAGACAGAGAATTATCTTGGATTGAGGCAGGGAGCACAGAGTCAAGAGGTTTTGATGTGAAAGTGAGAATGGGGGGCAAGAGAAGAGGACAAAAATAGATACTGTATAAGATTTGAATTGATAACATTTGTTCAGAAAACCCAGATTGGGGGGTGGGTGCAAACTCATCCGAGTCATTAAATACAAATATTAATCAAAACCAAACAGATTCTAATTAAAATCATTCCTCTGAAGGCCCTGTTTCTTAATTTGATACATTGTAGATTTAAAGGAACAGTTAGCATTCTCTCTGAATTTACTCACATTATGTCAATTCAAACCTGACTTTCTTTCTTCAGTGAAAGAGTATTTTTTCAGAGTATAACTACGGTGAATGACTGGGCCTCCAAAAAGCACCATAAAGAAACATAAAGCTGATCTGTGTGCTGTATTTCAAATCACACTGGTTTAGTAGCTATTCGTCACAGAAAATCTTGACATCTGCGTTAGCTGAAAGAAATAGTCATACAGGAGTGGAAAAGCATGAGGGTCAGTAAATATGACAGATTTTTCATTTGTTTGTTACCTACACCAGGGGTTTTCTAAACTGGGGTCTGTGAAAAATGTCTAGAGAAAAAAAAAAAAAAATATGATATAAAAAATAAACAATACATTTAATAGTACATTACTAAGATGTAGTGAGCAGGCAAAAATAGACCTTAGTCAGGGTAGCACTATATTTAATTTTTGACAAGATTGAAAATGAGGCTGTGAGGGATAGAAGTACTATCATGGCCAAAATTTTGGCAGTGATATAAATTTTGTGTTTTGTAAAATTTGCTGCTTAAGCTGTTGTGGTGTTCATTCACATTGTTTCTAGATTATTGTGTATAGTGTTCAGATGCATTTTAAATAATTGCTAAAAGCTTCATTGGCCAAAAAAATTTACTTTTCACAAAAAAAACAAACAAACATATTTCACTGTTTTTTGATCCTGACACAAAATGACCAGTTAACATGAAGCGACTAATCATATCAGCAGCACATGTGAAAGTGTGAATGAGTGCTAGTCAGGTAAAATCACTATCATACTAAATAGATTGTAAGAGCAGACTGATGGAGGGAAGAAGCGCTTCCAATCATTCTGTTCTTGTTAGCAATGGTTACCTTCAAAGAAACACGTGCAGCCATCATCACTTTGCATCAAAATGGCATCACATGCAAGTAAAATGCTACAAAGAATATTGCACCTGAAAGAACCATTTACCAGATCATCAAGAACTTCAATGAGAGAGGTTCGACTGCAGTGAAGGAGTCTTCAGGACGTCCCAGAGTGTCCAACAAGCGCCAGGACCGTCTCCTCCTGAGGAGTCAGCTGTAATCGTGTCTCCAGCAGTGCTGGAGAGCTTGCTCAGGAATAGCAGCAGCAAAGAAGCCATTTCTCTATAAGAAAAACGTCAAGGACAGACTGAAATTCTGCAGGAAGTACAAGGATTGGAAAGCAGAAGACTGGTACAAAGTTATTTTCTCTGATGATGCTCTCTTCTGACTGTTTGGGACATCTAGAAAATCGATTATTCAGAGAAGAAAAGGTGAACGCTACCATGACTCCTGTGATGTGCCAACAGTGAAGAATCCTGAGACCATCCATGTGTGGAGTTGCTTTTTAATCAAGGGAGTGGGCTCTCTCATAAGTCTGCCCAAAAACACTGCCAGGAATAAAGAATGGTATCAAAACGTCCTGCAAGAGTGACTTCTTCCAACAATCCATGAGCAATTTGGAGATGATCCGTGCATTTTCCAGCATGATGGAGCACCATGTCACAAAGCAAGAGTGATAAGGAAGTGGCTCAAAGATCATAACATTGAAATTTTGGATCCGTGGCCAGGCAACTCCCCAGATCTCAATCCCATAGAGAACCTATGGTCAGTCCTCAAAAGACGAGTGGACAAGCAGAAGCCCTCAAATTGTGATCAACTAATAAGACAAGAATTGATCACCATCAGTCAGGATTTGGCCCAGAAGCTAATATCCAGCATGCCAGAGCGAATTGCAGAGGTTATGAAGAACAAGGGTCAACACTGTAAATATTGACTCATTATATTTTTTTGCCAGTAAAAGCTTTTAAAACTTATGCTTATCATTGTTTTCAGTATACCATAGAAACGTGGAAAAATAATCTACAAATACTGAGGCAGCAAACTTTGCAAAACACAGATTTATGTCACTGCCAAAACTTTTGGCCATGACTGTACAGTGCCATCAATGGATTGTCGTCAGAAATGGAAAGTCGTAAGTTATGATCATATAGTGTGTGCCATTATACAGACTGTATATATCCCTCAATGCCTCGGTTTCGTCTGTGTTCAATATGCCATTTCACCTGATTATGTTCTATATAATAAAAACTAAATGTTTTCCAAATGATACTGTACACATACTTTTGGGCCTTAAAAATATTCAGTTTTTAAATGGGAGTCCCTTATATGAGGATGATCAAATTCGGGGGCAGTAGCATCTAAAAGATTGATACCCCCTGAACTGGGCTTCTAATAACTGTCTTTTCGAGGCCACCAAACAGCAGGGGGCATTCTATTGGGCCGACAATAACTACAACCTTCGCCTGTATTCACAGTATCCCACAGCTGTGCATCCGTGAGCAGCCTCACGCTTGGTCTGTCGACGGCATCTCTGTGACTACCTGCCTCTGTTTTTATCTTGCAGCTGGACATGAATAAAACATGAGGACACAAGGCTTCTCTGTTGCCACTACAAAGCCCTGTCAATGTCTCATCAGACACACATACCCATGCACACTGGTCCCGCACACTGTAAATGTCTTAATGTGGATAGTCTGATCTAAATGAAGCAGCTTGTGCTTAAATCTCATCCCTTGATAGCATGATGTGGGACTAATGGCCTTTGGGCAGCTGCCATTAGTATTTCAATTCTATGCTGGATCCTCTGATGACTTTTAATCACAAGGGAGTGTTTAGATATTGACCGCAAGGGCTGTTCAAGGCCACTCACTTGTTGTATCCTTGTATCTTTAGCTACTTGTCACAGTTGTCGGTGTTCTCGCTTGCAAAATGGCACATTCGCGCTTATCTGGCTGCCTGGCGGATGAAGAATTAAATGTTTGTTCAGCTGAACTGGCATAACAAAATAATGCAAATTAATGGCTGTTCTTTAAACATCTACTAAGGAACCAAACAATATCTGACATGCTCCATGTAGAATGATATGCACATCTCTATAGTCTTTATTTATTGAGCTTATACGGCTTTCAGTAGCAATGACATGTTTCCATTCTGCAGTCCAGGATCTATTCACAAACCACCATTTTTGACACCCATCTCGCATTGCTTTTCCAAATCAATACATTGACCTTATTTTACAGAAAGGTTGCACATTCACAAACAGGTAGGCAACAAAAATAAATTAATGGAGGGAGGGGGACGGCGCTTTCTCTGTTGAATTAAAATGTCTGTGGATGCCACCTGCATGAATTGTCTCGTTAATAAGGCGTATCCAATCCGGATCTATGACACATACAAATATCGATATCTCACTGTTTCTGGTACAGAGCGGCTCGCTGTAATTTTTTCGTTTATTGTCTTTCTCTGTCTGTGCTATATCACCCGTGCAATAGGCGACAATGACATCTAACCAAATGCGTGTAGTAATAAAGGATCGGCGGGTGATAATTTGAGTATTTGAATAACATTACCTATTTGCGTTCCCTTCGGATGTGAACTCTGGCCCCGAGAGGGTAGAATCATGGAGCTCAATCACATCCACCGCAGCTTGCCCGAGCCGCATCCGCACGTCCAACACCCCCGTATCTGTCTTGTAGCGATGTCCGAATCGTGAACGAATGGCTCTTTTGAGTCGACTCTTTTGAATGAATCAATTGAACCTGTTTATTACACTGGTCGGGTCTAGTGCGAGTATTGGACTGAATCGGCCCAGCGACTCTCGAGTCAAAATGCTTTTGGAGTGAACTATATATTAAATGAATATGAATAAAATAACATGAGTATAAAAAATTCAATAAAATCTTGACACTTTAATAGCTCTCGCTCTATTTCTATTATATCTAGGCTACTCTTTGTTATTTTTATTTATTTATTATTAAAAAATAAACTTGCTAGGTGTAAGACTAACATGGGGCATGTCACAGCACTTACAGTAGGCTACATATTGTTGCTCTGTTATTGGTTTGATTGCTTCTATTGTCTTCATTTGTAAGCCGCTTTGGATAAAGAATCTTCTAAATGATTACATGTAAATGAATGTACTTAGGATCTGAATGGTCAAGTTACTTTATAGCCGGATAGCAAAAATGTTACAAATAAAAGGCTCTGGAAATATATGCATGACTTGATTGTATGATTTATCAACAAAATCAAACGCCAAGGCAGAACAAAGTTGCTTTTAATGCATAGGTTAATTTCAAATATCATTAATTAATTTACAACCAATAGATATAAATGAATTTTATTTTTGGTTATTGTAAATGCAAATTATACTTAAGTTCCAATTAGTGGATTTCCTGGTTATAACAAATTGAACTAGGACACATGATATTAAAATAAAGACCCTTATTTATTAAATGTTAAGCCTAAATAGCTTTTTAGAGAATGCACTGGAACGTTTTAGAGCATGTAATATTCCAAGGGACCATGTAATGACGTAAAGAACCACCGAATCATTCTTTATTTAGACGAACTGTTCAAAAGAACCGATTCGAGGAACTTCTGTCGGACTCGGGAGGCGGGAACTCTCGTTGTCAATCTAATAGCAGGTGTGACCATTTAGGTGCCTGATTGAAATGCGCCCTTATGTTTTAAGCATAGACTGTGTATGGTTTTTAGACGCTGTAGTTATTAATTATATATACAGAAAGGTTCCAAATTTTAGTGTGAATTTTGCTGTCGTGCTTATGTCCGCAGCTGACGTAGGTTATATTTTACATCCGTTTTTTAGGTTAGGACTTTGATGAGTCAAACGGGGTCCTAATTTGGGTTCTCAAGTATAGTTAATAACACCAGTTAGCAAGCAGAGCTGAAACGAATTAAAATTTAACGCCGAATTCATTTGAGTTTAAATAAATCATGGATGAAAGTGAACTAGAAAGGTATGAGATTCCTTATTATACTGTTTTTTTTTGCTTACAACCGATTTAGCGGGCTATTTATGCTGCTGTTATGTTTAATGTGTGACCCGGCTGAGTGCAGCTGTTTAACGCTCAGTGAAGATGTGTTGGTAATATGTGGTCAGGTATCACACTACATGTAGCAATCATCTCCGATATCTTACAAGGAAAGAATTATTCATTTATATAAAAAGCAACCATGTGCTTCCTGTTCTGTGCTGTGATAACAACATTACGTTAGTTGTAATTGAGAGCAACTGCCTTAAAGATCATAGTACTGTCAATACAATTAAGCATTAACGTTATAGAAATTCTAAATACTGTCCCTGCAGTCAGTAATGAAAATGAAACAATAAGTGCTTCGGGCCCGTAGGTTACAGCATGCAGTTACCCGTTTCTTTCACTCGTGTAAATATTCTTTACTCCAACAGGAAAGCAGTGGAGGAGCTCCTTAAAGAAACTAGCAGAGCAAAAGTCCGTGCTGAGACAATGGGTGCTACTGGATGGTAAGTATAGATAATCATGTTGAAACGTGCAGGACAATTTATGTGCTGTCCTTACAGTTTAGAAGGCTTTATATCCTATAAATGAATACTTTTCAGAATTTCCTTATGTATCTTGAATCTAAAAGCTTGTTAATTTGCTGTTTTCTAGGATGAAATGTCCGCTGGGAAGCACAAACAAGCGCTTTCTGCTAAACACTCTTCGTTCCTCTGCTGTGACGCATCAGCCTACAAATCAACGCGCTTCGGAGAGGGGAAGAGATGAACCTAGGTACAAAAGAGCTTGTGAAAAGCATCACAACACGGACTGTGAAAAGTGCAATCACAAAAAAGACTATTCACACAAAAGATACCACTCTGACTCTCATTCGCACACTTCCAAACACCGCTCTTCCTCACGCAATCATTCACCATCCCGAAGAAGACGCTCCCCTCGCCTCTCCCGGAAGTCAAATAGGACTCGATCTCGCTCACCAGTGCAGGACAGTTCCCCAGATGTCAAAAAATACACTGACAGAGGGGGGAAGTGATGTAACACTCTCTTTGTGGCTTTTTTTGTTTTGAGCACACGAGATCTCCACATGTCATATGAATGCCTACAACAATATGAAGGCATTCAGCAAATTTCCATTTGCATCATATTGCTGAACAATAATATTAAAATAGCATTTTTAAAACAACTAAAATACAGAATTTGAGTATTGAGAGAGGCTGTTAAATATAATTTCAGAACTATTTTAATAGGTCATTGTGTATCCTTGTTTCCTTGATTTTTTTTTTTTTTTACATATAATTTTATTGTTTGTATAAACATGTATACTTTGTGCGTGTGTACACACTAAGTATATATGTTATATTATAACTTTGTGTAAATTAAAACTTAACCAGCAATAAACATGACGTTCGTAGCTACAGTCGTAATTACTTATCAGCAATAATTAATATTTTCTCAATAATGGTCTTTGGGTTGTAACGTTTGTGCAATAAACGTGAGTGTTTGTTGGCGACGTTTCTGTTATTCATCCATTCAGTGCGTGGTGCCAGAATGTATTATTGCGCCTGAGATTTTCCTCAATGGGCGACTTAAATTTCATTTTAAATGTCATTATCATTCCTTTGCGGCGGTTAGACGTGTTTGCCCAAGCTTTACTGTCGCCACTAAGCAAGCATATTTTATCACCATTCATCCTCTTATTTCTAACAAAGAGTCTGAAGTAAGGCTCAGTGTCCGTGATCCACCTGGTTGCTCGCATCTCACCGTCCACGTGACATTTAATTTAAATCAAAAGACACATGTTAGGCTAATCAAACGGGTAGCCAAAACTGCATTTTCCTTCAGTTTTATAGACGAAGCATCTTGTGGGTGTATGCCACTTGGTTTATCAATATCTGATTACGTGTCGTTTCAGCCTACATAACGCAATTGTACCATTATGATTTATCTGAACTCCCATTATCGAGTCGCACTTGGGCATTTATAGCTACACATTACTCCTACTCAAACATACAAGTGGTTTCAGAACGCTGTTGCGTGTCTGCTAACTGGTTTATTGCGTTTTATCTGAAGTCTCAAAACGCATTTTAATTGCTAGCCGATTTTATGTACCAGTGCCTTAAGTTGTGTATTTCCTCTCTGGCATGGCAAAGCTGCATTACATATCACTTTACACCATTATCCCTCTCATAACCTTCCATGGATATGATTCCAAATAGCGTCGTCTCACTCACGCTTCATAAAACCTTTTGTACTCTTTCAACATTGTGAAAATAGTCGCGGATAACGGTTTCCTTCCCCTTTCAAACGAGGTCATATATAAACACCATTAAGCGCCGTTACAAGGCTTGATTGGCGAGAAATGGATTTGCCTGAACTTTATGACGGGCATGAGAGCCCCATTAAGATAGGAGAGAAAGTGCCATTATAGTCATTTGAAGAGGTCCATGCAAACACAGGACTATGCCATATATTCTTGAAATTTGCTTGAATATAATAAAACATATATATAAAGGTCATGCATGTATGTTACTTTTTGAAATCTTGACAAATGCAAGGTTGTAGTAAAGAATAATGATTTAAATGTCATTCGTCTTAACCCTTTATTTATTTATTTATTTAATTCATTCATTCATTCATTCATGCATGCATGCAAACGAAAGGAAAGGATGCTCTGATGGAGTTCTGGAAAAATAAGTTGTCAAAGAATACGATTTCCGATGTCAACACTTTTTACAAACGTGTTAAGTTTCAAAAAAGTCTAGTTGGGGTACAAATTCAAAACAGAGAAACTCTGGCTAATTTTATTTCAGTCTTTTTAAAATTAAGAAAAAGATAGCCTAAAAAAACTTAAATCTATATAGGCTAGCTATTTGTTTTTTAAAAGAATTATTTTTTTGTTGCTTCAACATGCGAGACTTGGGAAATTCCCCTAATTGAAAATCACCTTTTGCTGCCCATTTCTCCCTTGTTCTGACCTCTCCAAACATCTGACTGTCTGGTGCGCTCACGTTGCGCACACATCTCAAACTAATTGAGTTCTGTTTCACTCTCAATGTTAATTCGTTTACACCGAACAGCTCGTTTTTATTTATCCACGAGGACTTTAGTTTAATGGACCGTGGACGGGTGTGCTTAATGGCAGGTAAGCTTGGTTAAAGCAAAAGACGGACAACATGTTGAGAGGTGTGCGTAATGATTGCCCTTGTCACCAGTGTCCATAGATTTTGGACTTAATGGTGCCTCTTACTGTGTACATTTAGAGCACGCGCTCTTTTTACGAGAAAAAAAAGTTTAATACACATAATATTAGGCTTCAGATAAAAATGCGCGTTCAGAATAACTTAATATTTCTTCGATACTTTTGAAACATTGTACAAACGTACCCTATATGTAAAAAAAAAAAAAAAGGGACTTTTTAGACCCCCCAACCACTTCGCACCCTGCTACACTTTTTAAAACGGGATCAATTTTTTTTAAACATTTTCCCAAAGAACATTTTAATAATCTAAAGATATCTTCCCACTAAATAACATTTTGTGCAATAGAAAGTTTCAATGGAAGTTAAATGTTATTCAAAGATGCCAAGTTATAGGCTATTTGTGCAGTTACATAGTTGTCATATTTGGTTTTTGCTTAGACAATTACAGCTCAAGTAGGTCTGGATTATTTTGCCTTTGATAAATGAGAATCGATCCTGTCTCTTTATGTCGGAAGTTGATAAAGAGAATTTGAGCAATTTAGAATGTTTTAGCAACATTTTTTATTCTGCATTTTGAAGTCCCTCTTTTATTCCCGTTCGGTGTTCATTGAACAGCGGCAGTCTTTTCTGCGGAGATCAGAGATACGGATTCCCCGATTCACCTGTCTTTGCAGTAAATCTAACAACTGCAGGTGTAGCACATATAGTCGCAGGCAAACAGAAAGTGTTTGCCAAGGGCATTGATTTGAGCATGGTCCGTTCTGTTCAATTATTGTCAAACCTCGGGGCAGTCGAAAGGAAACACGTACAGAATTTACTGCCAGTTGACAGCTTTGTGTAAACAGTGAAAGCAATGGTGCAGCAGGGTCACATGTTCACGGTGGCACACCTATGAGGCCCTCGATCGGCGCCAGACGCTCAGACTGCAGGTAGAGCAGAGGTCCTGATCAGGGGCAGGGCGCTGGCTCATGTGCTCGTGTACAGCACGGTTTCCTCGGTCTGTGGCAATCATGAATCGGGAAGAGCACTATTACCCTCCTAACCAACTGTACAAGGATTCTTGCGCCTTCCAGAGACATCCCAACGAAGACTACAGCCAAAACCCTCCACCGTGTCTGTATATGAGTAGACAGACTCAGCCCGTCTACGCCTCACCGTCCTTGGGCAGCCAGGACCAGCCAAATCTTACCGACATTACTTCTTATAACATGCCGACCCGGGATGATCTGGCAGGGCCTCATCTTCACCTTCCCCAGACTCCGCAGACATCTCTACAGACGCTCGGCGGTTACGGAGACTCTCTTGACCTGTGCGGGGATCGGAGCAGATACCATCTGCCCTTCCCGTGGATGAAGTCAACGAAATCTCACACGCACGCCTGGAAAGGACACTGGACAGGTAACTCTCGTACTCTGGCCATTCGTTTTTAGGTTCACCATTTAAGTTTTGACAATGAAAGCAGGCCCTAATGTCAAATTCATGCTTATCTTCATCTCCATTGTGTTACAAGATTTCCATTTGAAAGTAGTATTTTTAATTACCCCACTTAGTTAAAAATAACTTTGTTTTCGTAGATTTCAAACGCAGAAAAAGAAAAGGATATACAGGACCAGGGTTGAGTTTCCCAAAGGAAACGTAGTTTTACGAATTTAAATGCTGAAACGCGGCCCTGAAAAAGTGTTATTGTCGTAAAAAAATGTTACAGCAGTCACAATTCAGTAATATACACATCCCATTTTTCTTGAGTGGTTATTCAGTGAGTAATCCACACGCAAATTACTTTTTTTTGTCTTTTAAAATCGCCCATAAGAAAAAAAACAGTATGTTAGTTTTTTGTTTCTTTAGGCTACTTTTTTTCTAATAGTCTAGAAATTCTATACTGCATATTGATGACTTTTAATTGCCTGATTATTTTTTACATAAATTCAAGAACAATGTTTATAATTATATATTTACTGTAAAATGTTACAATTATTCATTTTTGTAATATAAAAAAAATTATAGAAATAATTCCCTATATAATATATATATACATACAATTTGTCATATATAATTATTAAAATATCCTATAATTGTTATTATTTTGGGATTAAATTAATGACCTGATGAACATAAATATGACTTCACCATTGCAAGGTATCATTTTTAATGGAACATTTTCACAGTTAAAATGAATTTGATCTTGATTTCTTTTACTTTGAAGAAATGCATTTTTTAAAGACTATATTAATTCCCCAATTAGTAGCCTATTTTTGATTCGAAAACGAAAGAGAATATTATTTGTGAAAAACCCTCAGACGTCGGATAAAAACATTTCTAGCTGTGAATGCACGTCACATTTCACCAGATGCTGAGTGATTAAAGCCTATATTGACGGAAACTAGGCTACAACACAACTGCTTATATAGGCTACGCTATTTCTTGTCTTTATAATAATAATAGGCCTAATAGCAAACGTGGCCTAGTGAAAGAAAAAGAAAGTCGCCTAATTCGAGTTAATGCGTATTATTTTCAGTCTGAAACATCTGGTTTAAATGCATTTTATTTTCAGTCTGAAACATCTGGTTTAAGGTATTTCTCATTTTTACATGAACTATAGGCTACTGAATTCAGTGGGGAGGTTTTGACCTTTGAGTTGACGCCCGTGAGTTTTATTTTATATAACGCCCTGATAAACCGTTCAGATAACTTTCAAACTGTAATATCCTCAGAAGCAGATGGTGTGTCTGTGTCGAAAACATGACCTTACTAAAATTCCACTACTGTTATTCTGTTTTAGGTCCTTACATGGTGGAGGCCGAGGAGAACAAGCGCACGCGGACGGCGTACACCAGAGCGCAGCTGCTCGAGCTCGAGAAAGAGTTTCTCTTCAACAAGTACATCTCCCGCCCGCGCCGCGTGGAGCTCGCGCTCACCCTCAGCCTCACCGAGAGACACATCAAGATCTGGTTCCAGAACCGACGCATGAAGTGGAAAAAGGAGGAGGACAAGAGGAGAGCCAGAGGAGTGGATCCCGAACAGGATTCCTCGATCACGTCCGGAGATCTGAAGGAGGAGTCGTGTGTCGCTCCGGGCACGGGACCCCCCTCACCTCTGCACTCTCACCTACCTCCAGTCCCACAAGACTCGTCAAACAAACACTGACCAAAAGAGACATGTGTCATCAACGCAATCTTTCAGCCTGCCATCGACGAGTGGAAATACTAGTGTGACAATGACAAGAGTTCGTCAAATCCTGTAAATCTGTACAGTATGCTAAAAGATTGACAGTAGGGGGCGATCTCAGTCGTGTGAGAGCCGAAGCTCCCCTGGAGTCAGTTTCTTGGGAGGTGATTTTGTGTAATAGAAATTCATGACGTTGTCAAATGTTCATTAGCAAAACTTTATTGGACATTAGTATAATTGTATTCGTATTTATAGATAGACAATGAAAAGTCAAATAGGCTACAAGTGAATATCTCTCTTATCATGAATTTCTTTCAATAACATTCATAGCCTACTATTTATAGCTAAACAAATTAAAAGCATGTGTGCAGTGTGCCGTCCTGTCATTTGTTTTAATTTGGTGCAAATGAGAACCCTAAAACAAAGTGACCCATAAAAGACCGATTAATAATCAATATTTTTTGTTACTGCTTCATAAACCAAAGATTATTAACCAATGCGAAAAAACAAAACACAATTTGTAATGCAATAATTTAATTTAGCCCTATTGGATTTATTCATTATTAATTAATCATAGCAAGCTGTTCAAGCATTTTTAGGATCACTATGATGGTACATTGGCAAAAACCTAAGTAGGCCTACTGCCATTTTTATTATACTTCTCTTTACTATAGATTTACAAAGCATCAGAAATATTATTTTATTGCGTTAGAGGCGCCAGAACCTAGGTAACAGGGAACGTTGTCAACTTTGCCTAACGTTCTGGCAAGGTTCTCTCAAAGTTGTGAACAAACATTCTGCCGGTAACCTTGATAGAAACTTAATTCAAAGTTAGCCTATCTGGTCTTGAAGAGGCTAACTTTCTCAAAACGTTAGCACAAAACATTACATCATTCAGCGAACGTTTTTCTGAAACATTTTAGTTGGACGATACTAGGCTACTGCCTAGTTTTCAGAGAACATTCAAAAGTAATTTTCCCATCACGTTTGCAAAATGATCAAATAGAACGTTCCTTTAATGTTTTCTCTAACGTTCACATAGCCAAGAAAAACGTTTTTCAAACATTTAAAAACCTGGAAGTTTTGAATGTTCAGAAGACATTCGAAAATAACGTTTTCATATCTTAATGGGTTTACGTTTTTAGAACAAATGTTAGGCTCCTTCATATTGATCAATTAGGGTAGGCCGCCTTATTTTGTGTGTGTGTTAGGCCTATTTTTTAAGAAATATACAATCAAGTAGAGAGATGCAGTAAACATTTTTGAAACTGTAACTTGTTACAGTTTGGTTTGAATGTCAGATAAGACAATATTGCGTAACCGGAGGCTACAGATTTTTTTAACCTCTTCGATCGCGCGCTCTCGTTCCGCTGCCCGGTCATTCTTCAAGCGTTCAGATAGTTGGCGCACAATATCTGCTTTGTTGTTGAGACGGGCACAGATGACAAAAGGGAAGCCAAAGTGCTCCTTGTACTCCGAGTTTAGACGGTACATTTGCAGCCCCTCTGCGGTGTCCAGTGTGGTCATACCGGCTTGACTCTGCTCTTCTTGAGACTCGCGGGTTAGAGTCCCGCTCTGGAGGTCCCGGCCCGCCAAATCAGGGTGACACCGCAAAATGCCCTCTTTACCTGAACACATTCAATGTACTTAACCAGTCAATAAATTATTGTGTTTAAAACATTAGGAAACCTGATTTTGGTAAATAGACAAAGCAGAAGAAATCACCTGAGTCTGGTAGACTGTGAATGAATTCCGTTATGTGAGCCTCGATGTCTGCTAGATCTTTGAATGGCCGGTGGGACCATATCGCAGCCGAAATAAGGGGGCATTTCTCAATCACATTACCGAATAGTTTCACAAAATCCTCGTATGTTAGAGCATTTACAACATTTATGTCCATGGCTCCGGCGCATGTCCTCTACGAACTAGGGAAATGGCAAAAGCCAATATTAGACGAGGTCAACGTCCTTTGGGGCAACTACTGTAAGACTGTTCTCATTTAAATATCAGTAGTTGTCTCCATGTGACGCACTAAGGAGATTGAATATCCTCATTACACAATACTGGTATGATTATTGGGGGTTATATTTTCCTATTTAAATTTATTCCTGTCTGAATACTGGATTCTGATTGGCTGGCAGGTATGCAGTAAAACCATTTAATGCACAGGTAGCTCCAAGTCAGTTTGATCACTGTTCCATATTAATGCGCTGCTTTAATTGATGCACACATATGGAGCGAATTTTGTTACAATATTAATCAAACAAAACCAGCTTTTTGCAAATAAACAGAATTTGCTTTGCAGAGAAAAACTCGACTTTCAAACAAACAAAGTGATATTTGTATGGACAAATATAGCCTATGTATTGTGTGTTACAATTGTGACTCATTTGCCTTTTTATAAGGAAACTTGGTTTGATTTTCTAACATATGCATGCAGGCAGATTTTCTCACAAAAGCAACTGAACAACTTTCTTTTCTAAAAACAGCAGATGGTGCTGTCGGTCAATTTACGCTAGTCTCCCGAGACCCGAAACACCTGTTTAGGTTTTCAGACCAACATGAGTGGGGAACAAATGAGTTTCTGTCTTACTATATCTATAATTAACCATATAGATGTTTTAACAAAGCAAGACTACTACAATATCAATGAAATTCACAATAAGTTCTGTAAAGTTGTTAACATGATTGATTAGTTCAAAAATCAGCAGTGACATGGCTAAACATTTAACAGTCTTTCCCTATAATAACTGATCCATTTCCCTATAATAACTGTACCTCTTATCCTCTGTTTGATCGCGGGATAGAGGCTACATATGTTGATACCATTGTTAAACATTCAAAACAATGCAGGGGTATAACAATAAATCACAATATATTGTCATACTACAATGCAAATGTATTGTGGATAGCGTCAACTGTGTACCAAAAATGAAAGCGTTTTGAATTTTATTTTTTATGTTAGGTCAAGTAAGATTTATTGTCATTCTGCTATATTTGTTGAGACAGCCTACAGTGGAGAGAAATGTTGTAGGCTACCTTTGCAGTAAAAGTTTAAACAAGTATAAAACTACACATAGACAACCTACTGAAAGGAGTAGGCTAATCTAATCAAACTAGTTTAAGTTCAGGTGAGCTTTATTGTGATTCAGCTAGCCTATATAAATGTACCAAAATATAATCTAAACATTAATATCCCTTATGAAAATTAACCATGGTTTTACCAAATAAATACCATGGCATTTGTAGTAAAGCTGCCATTACAGAAATGGTCACCTGCAAAAAACAAACAAAAAAAAAAAAAAAAACATGGTTACCACACTTTTTCTATAGTAAAACCAACTTTAATTTTCGTAAGGGATTTAATAGTTTATTATCATATTTATGTTGGGTTGGGGCAGCTGTAATGGTTAGAGAATTGGACTTGTAACCAGAAGGTCGCAGGTTTGAATCTCGGTGCTGGCAGGAGTTGTGGGTGGGTGGGGAGTAAATGTACAGTGCTCTTTTCCACCCTCAATACTGATGGCTGAAGTTTCCTTGAGTAAGTCACTCAACCCCAAGTTGCTCCCCGGGCGCTGGATATAGCTGCCCACTACTCCAGGTGTGTGTTCACGGTGTGTTCACTTCTCACTGCTGTGTGTGTGCTCTTGGATTGGTTAAATGCAGAGCACCAATTCCGAGTATGGGTTACCATACTTGGCAAATGTCACGACTTTCACTTTTTCACTTTCACAAGTCTCAGTTAGCTTAAGATTCTGATTGGATGGCAGGTATGCAACAAAACCACTTAATGCACAGGTAGTTCCAAGTCAGTTTGATCACTGTTCCATATTAATGCGCTGCTTAAATTGATGCACACATATGGAGCGAATTTTGTTACAATATTAATCAAACAAATCCAGCTTTTTGCAAATAAACAATTTGCTTTGCAAAGAAAAACTCGACATTCAAACAAACGCAAAGTGATATTTGAGTGGACAAATATATGTATTGTGTGTTACAATTGTGAGACTCATTTGCCTTTTTATAAGGAAACTTGGCTTGATTTTCTAACAAATGCTTGCAGGCAGATTTTCTCACAAAAGCAATTGAACAACTTTCTTTTCCAAAAACAGCAGATGGTGCTTCTAGAAAACTACAGTATCCCTTTTTCCATTCATTGCAAAGACACTTGAGCGAGTTGTGTTAAACCAACTCTCTATGTTTCTTGTACAGAACAACCTCCTGGACAGCAACCAATCTGGCTTTAAAAGCGGCCACACAACTGAGACCTGTCTGCTGCTTTTGACACAGTTAACCACCAGATTCTCCTGTCCACCCTCAGAAAGATGGGCATCTCTGGAACCGCACTCCTGTGGTTTAAGTACTACCTCTCAGATAGATCCTTCAGGGTGTCTTGGAGGGGTGAAGTTTCTAAGTCACAACTTCTTGCTACTGGGGTTCCTCAAGGCTCAGTACTTGGACCACTTCTCTTCTCTGTCTACATGGCATCATTAGGTTCTGTCATCAGAAACATGGCTTTTCATACCACTACTATGCTGATGACACTCAACTCTACCTCTCATTCCCACTCATAGTTAGATGTTGCGACTTGGACACCTCACCTCTCCAAGATACTTTGAAGGACCTATCTGATAGGTAAGACTCAAATCATTGGAGTGCGGTTCCTGAGATGCCCTTTGCCAGTAGGGTTGACAGGTGGATCTGGTGGTTAACAGTGTCAAAAGCAGCGGACAGATCAAGCAAGATAAATATTGAAGATTTGGATTCCGCTCTTGCCAGTCTTAGGGCTTCAACAACTGAGAGCAAGGCAGTCTCAGTTGAATGTCCACTTCTGAAGCCAGATTGGTTGCTGTCAAGGAGGTTGTTCTGTGTGAGAAAGGCAGAGACTTGGTTGAACACAGCTCGTTCAAGTGTTTTTGCAATGAAAGGAAGAAGGGTAACTGGTCTGTAGTTCTCTAAAAGAGTTGGGTTGAGGGTGGGTTTCTTAAGTAGTGGAGTTATATGAGCCTGTCTAAATGTTGAGGGAAAACACTAGTGTGGAGGGATTTGTTGATGATGTGAGTGAGTGCAGGTACAACTGCAGGAGAAATGGCTTGAAGGAGATGAGATGAAATAGGATCAAGTGGACAAGTAGTAGAATGATTAGAAAGAATGAGTTTGGAGACTTCTGCCTCAGAGAGTTAAGAGAAGGATATGAATGAGTGTATGTTTGTTGGTGAGATGTGCTTGACGGATTGTGGTGTGGAAAATTGTGCACTGATGTTTTTAATTTTATTAATGAACGTGGCAAAGTCGTCAGCTATTAGAGTTGATGCAGGAGGGGTGGGAGGAGGACAAAGGAGCGAGGAAAATGTTTTAAAAAGCATGCAAGACTTAGACAAATTGTTAATTTTGTTATGGTAGTATGTCCTTTTAGCAGTGGAGACATTAGCAGAGAAGGAAGAGAGGAGTGACTGATACACATTAAAGTCAGTAGTATTTTTGGATTTGTGCCACACCTTTTCAGCAGCTTTAAGCTTAGAACGATGTTCGCGTAGAACATCAGATAACCAAGGGGCAGAAGAGGTGGTTTAGGGGAAGGAAGCGAAGATAAAACCATAGCAGATAGCCAGGAGGGTGAGAGTGAACATAGGTTATGTCGAAAGATGACATGTGGAGGGGTAAGTGATGTGTCAGGGACCATGTTGAGGTTAAGAGTGAGGAGGAAGTGATCTGAGGTGTGCAGTGGAGTAACCAGTACATGATCAGTGGAGCAGTGTCATGTGTAAAAAAGGTCCAGTTGGTTGCCTGATTTGTGAGTAGCAGTAGGTGACACTCGGTTGAGATCAAAAGAGGCAAGCAGAGTGTGGAAGTCAGCAGATAGAGGTTTATCTAGGTGGATGTTGAAGTCTCCAAGCATAACTAGGGGAGTACCATCCTCAGGAAAGGTTGAGAGCAGCACATCTAATTCATCCAAAAAGTTACCTAGTCGTCCTGGGGGTCGATAGACAACTACAAAATGGATTTAAAGAGGGTAGGTAACAGTAACTGAATGAGATTCAAAGGAGCTGTTGATATCCAAAGATGGTAAAGGATTAAATTTCCAATTATTAGAGATAAGCAGACCAGTACCTCCACCTCTTCCAGTCAAACAGGGGAGTGGGAAAATGAGAAATTATTGGAGAGTGCTGCAGATGTAGCAGTGTCCTCTGGTTTAATCCAGCTCTCTGTCAGGGCCATGAGATTTAGCTTTGAATGACTAATAATAGAAGTAATGAAATTGGTTTTGTTTACAGCAGACTGGCAATTCCAGAGACCAATAGAAAAAGAAAGTAGTGTATTAGCAGACATAGGCAAAGTGTGCAGGTTGTTAGGATTACTCTGCCTACAGTGTGTGATGTGTGGTTTGGGAGTGGTAGTGATAGTAGGGATCTGGAAACACATAGTAAGAATTGGTTATAAAAACTGAAACAGAAGTGAAACAAGTAGTAGGAAAAAGGATTAATCAAAAAAATACTTATATCCTTTGCCGGTGTCCCTGCCTAGTGGAGTCACACGGTAGAGTCAATGGTCTTTACACTCTTCGGTCTTCACACGAGGAGGGCTTAACAGGAGGGCTGCCGCGATATACTAACCTTTTTTATACCCGTCAGACAACACGGAAATTGAATTCAGCTGAACACACTTTACTGTTTATCACAACAAAGGTCTAAGCAAGCGCACAACACTGACAAGGTATGTGATAGAGTAC
Organism: Cyprinus carpio; assembly: GCF_018340385.1. Lineage (NCBI taxonomy): Eukaryota > Metazoa > Chordata > Actinopteri > Cypriniformes > Cyprinidae > Cyprinus > Cyprinus carpio. The sequence goes on from NC_056620.1 coordinate 14,147,868, forward strand.
GAGACCAAACACGGCACATCTCAATACAGTAAACAAACAAGCATTTCCTAGCAATGACAACTGCGCTAAACCCTAATGAGACAAGAAATAAATACACTTACGATCTGCTTTTAACTTCCGCTGATTTAACTGCTTCTCTCAAAGAGTATTTCTTTACACTGTCTTTGGCTGGCGCTTGAACACACTTGACTGTTTATCACAACAAAGGTCTAAGCAAGTGCACGACACTGACAAGGTATGAGACCAAACATTTTAGCTCATGAAGTTATGAATAAAAGGCTACTGTAAGGAATTATATTAGTGGCTCTTCAAGATGCAAACGTTCTTTATCTGAATCACTCTGAGAAGAGTCCTTGCTGTCGAGTGTGTCTTCACCCGTGTAGCGTGACCTCATCCAATGCGCAGAAAATTGCCACAAAATTATGGCAAATACTCAATGAGATTTGGCTGTAGAGTAAGTAATCTTTTAGTGCTCATTAAAGGTGATGTGTGTAAGTTTTTGACTCTGCTAAAGCATAAAAATACCATAATTTGTTTGCAGATATTTAAGAAACATGCTAAGTTAACATACTTGTTTATCTGAAAAACAATGCTACAGTCAGTTATTGAAAATGTGTGTTCTGGGCCAGAATGTCGGTCTCTGTTTTGGTTTGTGAAACCTGCCCACTGCCAGTTTACCCAATTGTATTTCGGCACCTGGTGTTGCCAGTTGGCGGAAAACACAGTGTATTTAATTTCATTCATTGTCAAGTGCGCTCATTCCTGTTGGTCAATCTGGCAACTTGTGTGTGCTTCAAGTCTGAGGAGGAGGGGCCGGTTGAAAAAAAACCCCCTCTCCAATATTTTGAATTTGGATTGCAATACCTACATACAGCAAGTACTTACTGAAATTATGTACCATTGAGTGTGCGATTTCGAACGCAGCCACTGTAAATATTAAAGCCATGTTATAATAGGCCTGATAACAGTTGAAATGGGTTGTACAACAGCATTTAAGATAAAAATAAGGACAAAGACGACCCATGAGTAAGAGGTTTTCCTGGTCTCAGGGTTTAATATTCTGTTCTCATCTCATCAGTGTTATTACACCCCAGCTGTCATCATGCAACATGGTGCCACCCTCTGTAGGTCTATGATATAAACACCTTCAGTCAAAACACAAAATCATGACACAAAATGCACAATTTGTATTGTGTTTTATTTGCTATTTTGCATCTTAAATCTTACATACAAATATTTTGCAATATTTTCATAAACAGTTTACAGTTTGTTAACTCCTTTTCAATTATCATGCCCACTTATTTATGGTCTCAGTGGACCGAAAAAGTTAGGAATGCTTAACCTAAATAGTAAGGGTGCTTGTACTTTGCTGATTTTAAGCTATTGACTTCAAAAGACACTGAAATGTAAGCTATGGACTATATTGTTTATAGAAAAAATGCACAAATGCAAATTAATGTGCAAATAATTTTTTTTAAGCATAACTAAACACACTGTTGAGTGTTGACTATTCTTATTACATGATAAATAATATTTTAAGAATAATGATTAAACCATAAACGTCTAATATATCTGAATAAATATAATGAAAAATTTAGTTTTTTTTGTTATAAAAATAAATCAATTTCTTCTGCAAAATGCAGAAAAAAAAATCATAATCTGTTGTACTTCTCCAGCACAGCATCTCTTGTAAGCTTTCATTATGGTGTACAGAAGCAGGTTATTCAGGTACAATATCTAGAAATCTAATTAAAATTGGGAAGATTTGTTATTTATATATATATTAAAGTTCCTAAAGAAGCTTCCTGCACAAAACAACATTCAAATACTGTATGTTATTAATTACAGTGTAAACACTCGTGGAAAAATGTGAAAATTTGTTAATAGGCCTTAATCAAAAACATTAAACACATTATTGGTGCTACACCATGCACATTAATTATTCATTCCAATTCCTTCCACGTTTTCTTTTAGAAATTAAAAATGCTATGTGTAAGTAGCAATTAAAGGTTATGCATTATGTTTTCCTAATGTAAGGCTTTAACTCCTATGTTTAAATGAGAGGTTCTGTTCCTACAGATCCAGGATTGTCCACAGCTTTGCTTTCATCTGAATTCTCAGTGTCGTACTGGAAAACATCCATTTTCTCCATCAATGTAGCATCAGGGGTCACGGGTGCATTCTGGTATGTTATGTCATTGTGGCAGAATCCTCCAACATTGTAATATAGCTGTAAACAGATATCACAGTGAGTGTGCATCCAGCAACAATTTAACCCATTTTTAAAAACATTTTTCACATAAAACTCACCCTCTCTTCCAAAGCAGCCAGCTCTTTTTCCATGAAAGCCACAAGCTTGGAGAAACAAGGCCGGTTGACAGGATCAAGCATCCAGCAGCGACACATTACCTTGTAACTAAACAAACCCAAACACATTTTAAATATCATTCTCCAGTGTTTTATAAAAATATCATATATATATAGTGGTACTTACATGGATTCTTCAGCATAATAGGGTTGCTCCATGTGATATCCACTTTCAATCATTCTGTAGAATGCGTCATTCACAGTTATTCCAGGATATGGGGTGACTCCTAATAGTGAGTACAAAATATGTTAAAACAGAAGTCATTTATAGGAATTTTCTTGGCTCAATACAAGTTAAAACCTGTATACAGCAGATAGAGAGAGAGAGAGACACCTAGAGAAAAGATTTCCCATAGCAAAATGCCATAGGCCCAGACGTCACTCTGCATTGTGTAAACCCCTTTGAAAATACTCTCAGGAGCCATCCACTTCACGGGCAAACGCACCTGAAAAAATGTCATGTAAACAATTATAAGTCAGTTAAATAAAGACCAGTCACATCAAGACTATCATATATGGACACACAATACCTACATTTCCTCTTACAACGTAGTTGGAATCATGTTCAATGTCTCTTGCGAGGCCAAAGTCACCGATCTTCACCTGTCTGCCGTGTGTCACCAAAACATTTCTGGCTGCCAGGTCCCTATGGATACACTGTAGGCAGAAAATTATTCACTAAAGCCTTTTTTGAATTGACTATATAACAATATGAGAAAACAAATCAAGAAATAAAGCACTCTTATAAAGCAATAAAGCAATTTTTTTTATTCTAATCATCAAAATATGTCTAAAAATGTAATGTACAGAAGTTGTTGTAACATGCTCATGTGGTATTCAGAGATAACATTAGAAAAAAAAAGTGTAAAAATAAGTTAATAAAACTTAGTTTTATCTCTGTTAAATGGAAGGGAGTAGAAGTAGCATGATCAGAAAGTTAAGCTCACATTTTTAGAGGACAGGAACTCCATGCCCTTTGCAACTTGAAAAGAGAAACTCAGAAGGTCATCATAGGTGAGACTCTGAAGTTCCTCTTCTTGATGTTTGTCTTCACATTCAAGCATTTCTTTAAGGAATTAACATAAGCAATTAAGAAAATGATTTTACTAATTATCATTAGTTAATTGGTAAAAAATAACAAATAAAATGAGCATATGAACATTCTGAAATCACGTTTGCTTACTCTGAATTCATGTTTTCTTAAAATATATGTGAAATCAAGTGAATGTGAATAATCAAAATAGAAATAGATCATATACAAAGCTGGTGCTCTTAAAAGTCACTGTATAATTCATCTCTCCGTTTCTCCACCTACCCTCAATAGTAGACACTGAGCTGATGCTGGGTCTGAGGAGTGCCTCGTTCTCCTGTCCTTTTGTTGAGGGAGTCATGTGCACGTATAGGTTGTTATCAGGCTCAGTATACTCACTGTGGAGGTGCAACAAGGAAAGAGATGCACACAGTCATTTACAGTAACTGTACGACAGTTTATTCATTTATGTACACCTTTAGATTTACGGTTCCCATTTAACACAATATATTGATTTCCCTCTCTTCCGCACTCTTTTTTTTTCTTTGTTGAAAAGGCCACTGCTGTAATAACTGCCTGGTATACATTTATGCAAACCTGGAGTTTCTCTTCTGCTGGAAGTTGTGGTAGAGGCTCCTGAATCTGTCCCTGTTGAAAGCGTCTGTCAGATATTTGTGAAAACGTTCCCTGTTGCTCTTCAGATAGTTCAAGAGATCTCCGTTACAGCAGTACTGGAATATCAGGTAAATAGGACCTGTGGATTTCAAAAAACGAACAAACAAACAAAAACAGCTAGTAAATTTGGCCTTAAGGACTGGCTAATAGTGTATATAATCCTGCTTTTTTGATGGTCAAACATACAACCGACCAATCATAATCAAGTAGGTCCCACTTAAAAAAAACATTAATTTTCTCCATAGGGAAAATAATTTTCATAATAACTTAAAAATCTATAAAGACAGAACTGTAATGTGAGCTCTGTGTAATGTGAGGTTGCAGATTCTGTGGTATATGCTTTTGTTCAAACTATCTGTTCACATTATAAGGGAAGTCGTGGCCTAGTGGTTAGATAGTTTGACTCCTAACCCTAAGGTTGTGGGTTCGACTCTCGGCCGGCAATACCACGACTGAGGTTCACTGCTGTGTGTGTGCACTTTGGATGGGTTAAATGCAGAGCACGAATTCTGAGTATGGGTCACCATCCTTGGCTGTATGTCACGTCACTTTTATTTCAACTTTAAAAAAAAAAATAGAATTTAACTGTGCAATTTGTTGTGAAAAACTACATTACCCATGATGCTGTACTATTTTAATGTATTGTTTCTATAGATATACGCAACACCTTTAAATAAAAAATGTTTTATATTTCACTATTGTTTTTAGTTTATGTCATTCATAATGCTTCATGGGACTGTAGTTCTTTCTCTCACTAAATCCGTTAGGTAAACAGTCTTTCTTTAAGATTTTCAAATATCGGCCTCAAATTAAAGTTTGTAAGGTTGTTAATCACCTTATAGCTGCTTGGCTTGGTTTATGGTTCAAAACATGTTAAGAAAGACTATTTAAAAATCACTATGGGAAAAATTAATGGAAAAAATATTACTGGAACCAATGCTGCTCTATAGATATCTCCAGTAAAGGATATAATTCAGAAACCCATGACTTCTCCAAATCTTACCTGAGCATGTACAAGCGCCGAGCAAGTTGACAATGTTTTCATGGTGTCCAATATGAGTCAGCATTTTCAGTTCAGACATCAGAGCTTCCTTTTCCACTGCCTGGTGCTTGTCTGTTTAGTCCATAAATGAACAACATTAGTCCATAAATGAACAACACAAAGCACACGTTTATGTTTATGTTTCCATCATATGCCAGTGATGTATGCAATTGATTTATTAAGTTTTGGAGTGACTTAATGCTAATTATATCATTACGTACCCTTTAACATTTTTACTGCTACCTGAATAGACACTCCAGGGTTGCTGATGCCATATGCTGTAGCCTGTACAACCATCCCAAAAGCTCCAGATCCCAGCTCATTCCCTTTAGAAAGCACACAAAACAAATTCTTAACACCTAATTTATATAATTTATATATAAGTTATATATCTAAAGAAAGTTCCTGGTGATCTTTACCAAGCTCAAGATTTTCTCTTGGAAATTCCCATTTCAGGTCATACTTAAACTCCCTGAAATCAATATATATGTAGTCATTGTCATTGGGTCCGATCATCTGAATCATCTGGATCTGACACTGATACCCAGGCTTCTGTAACAAAGGAGCAAGAGCAGGTGTTTGAAGAGGTAAGATCTATGATTCTAGGTGTTTGTTTGTTATTGTAACAGAAGCAGGTATAGGTTTACCTTAACTCTGATGAAGACGATTAAGCCAAAGATGATCACGAGGAGAATAAAGATGACCAGGAAACAAATCACGTAATCAATGCTGGGGAAAACTGAGGGAAAACAGCAGGTGAACTTTATTATAATTTTTTTTTAACTAAAATCGTGACTCAACCTCAGTGTTAAACATATATTTGAAATGAAAATTAGTGTGGGATATATGTGTGATATCTGATTCATATCAGAAAGAAAAAATGTAATATGTTTTTAGAAATATCAATCCCTGAAAAATAAAAGTGCCCATTAAAAAAACACATTTTCAAAGCTGTAAAGAACTGCTATAAATAAGGGCAGGGGCTTTTTGGAACATGCTATATTTAATTCTGTTTCTCTCTGTGTGGCGTAAAAATATTTCCCACATATTTACATATAGAAATATGTAAATATATGGGGAAGAGTTCCCATATTACAGTTCAAAAGTTTGGGGTTGGTAAGATTTGTGAAGAGTTTTGTTTTTGAATGTCTCTTATGCTCACCAAGGCAGCATTTATTTGATTCAAAAATACAGTAATATTGTGACATTTTATTACAAATTAAAAGAAATGTATTCTATTTTAAAATGTTTTAAACTATAATTTATTACTTTGATGGCAAAGATTAATTTTAGTTTTCAGTGTCACGTGATCTTTTAGAAATCATTCTAATATGCTAGCTTACTGCTCATCAAACATTTCTTATTATTATCAATGTTGAAAACAGTTCTGCTGTCAAATATCTCTAAGGATTTTTTTAGGATTCTTTGATGAATACAATGTATAAAGGAATTTTATTTAAATTAGAAATCTTTTAAAACAACGTAAGAATTTGCTCTCACTTTTGATCAATTTAATGAGTCCTTGCTGAATAAAAGTATTTAAAAAAACTTACCGACCCCAAACTTTTGAAAGGTAGTGTAAAGAGCCATGAAATCATTATTAAAATCTAGTAAGATTATGCTAGTCTGTGTATAGGTTAACTCTGCTGAATCCAGTGTTCAATTTAGGGTTTATACTCACTTGCTGAAAGTCGTATTTGGTCACTACATTCAGTCCCTGCTTTGTTAGAGATGCAGCATTTCATAAAATGGTCCTCACTGTTCCATCTGGGTCTGGCAAAGTAAATTTTCTTCTGACAGAACTGATCTGAATCCATGACCTTGGGCTGGACAACAGGCATCTCTTTCCAACCTTCCTTATTACAACTGCAAAAATATACAGATAAATAGTTTAATAAATGAGCAACACACACACACACACACACACACACACACATTTCATGTTTATACCATTGGTTTTCTCTGCTTCTTACTTGGTATGTGATGGGCAGATCTTCCAGGATACATTCATAGGTAGGGAGCTTTCAGTCTCACAAGAGACATTTGAATCCTTGTCTAATTTTATAGCAATTTTAGGATCATCTGCAAAATGCATTGAATATAAACTTATTTCACATTTAACATCTCATTTTTTTTCAGTCGAAATGTTTATGACCACTCACCGGAAATGCAGAGAGACATATTCCTTATGACACTATAGTACTGATTCTTTAGTTTCATTTGATATTGGCCTGGTTCAGGGTTACACAGCTCAAATGTACTAATGAGAGAATCAACAAAATAAGCAAACACCACAACACTCTATCATTTGCATTGAAATGGATACCATGAGGTAAATACCTATTAAAATTATGGTAATGGGTCTCTCTGCACTGTATTTTGGTTTGATTCGGTGTAATCCAGTGACACTGGGCTTTTGGGTAGGAGAACACCAGAGCCTGGAAGCAGAAGCTTGCCTTTTTTCGTGCTGGTATGTTGTTGTTCTCGTTCAACTGCAATATGTCGATTTTGTAATTTTCTGTCAAGGAAGAATCGCCGATAAAAGAGGGGCAAAAATACCACTTTATTTATTATTGGCATAATAAATGATTGTCTTAAATTTGAGGCTGTACACATTAGAACTTGGCAGCTTTAGAAGCAGCACTAAATCTGCACTGATCATTGTGCTTTCTATTTAAAAATCATATACTGAAATAAATATTTTAAAGAAACATTTTAATAGAAAGGGCAATAGTTTTACTTACCAAGCACCCTGACATGGGTTTTCCTAGTTTGTTTGTTTTTAGATTCGCAGATATACTCCCCACTATGTGTCATGTTCACTGATTCAATAAAGAAGTATTCTGTCCAGTTTATAAAATATAACGATGTGATACCCTTGACCTGAAATAAGGTGCAGGAAAAAAAAAGTAAACAAATTAGCAAATGGTCAGAGCAGTGAAACCTCGATGTACTATTTCTTTATGGTTAGCATCCATATCTTACTGCTGTGTTATTGAAGTACCATCTCAGTTCAGGGGCGTCCATAGACGTTATGGCGCATCGGAGTAGCAGAGACTGACCAGATTTCAGGAAAATTGTCTGAGCCTTTTGCCCATCCACTTTGAGATCTGAAGGATAACCAACACAATTCACAGAAGGTTTTCATGGTAAACCAAAATCCCACATCCTATATCATCAAAATAATATTTGCTGTCAAACAGTGCTGAAATTTATTAAACTTGCTAAACTTGTCACCATTGTGATAGATATTATAATATTATAATATCTGAACACTCAGTATCTAAAGTTTCTGTGTTTAAGGTAGAAGTCATTTGTTGATGTATAATTTTAACATGTAAGTGATTGAGTGACATGACATACAGCCAAGTATGGTGACCCATACTCAGAATTCATGCTCTGCATTTAACCCATCCAAAGTGCACACACACAGCAGTGAACACACACACACCTTGAACACACACCTGGAGCAGTGGGTAGCCATTTATGCTGCGGCACCCGGGGAGCAGTTGGGGGTTCGGTGCCTTGCTCAAGGGCACCTCAGTCATGGTATTGCTGGCCCGAGACTCGAACCCACAACCTTAGGGTTAGGAGTCAAACTCTCTAACCACTAGGCCACGACTTTCCCATGAACAACAAACCGCCCCCCAAAGAATACTGATGAATCAATTATGGTTTCCCCAAAACTATTAAGCAGCATAAATGTTTTCAACATTAATAATAATAAGAAATGTCTCTTGAGCAGCAAATTAGCACATTAGATTGATTTCTGAAGGATTTTCAGTAATGGCTGCTGAAAATGTTATTTTTGATCACATAAATGCAGCTTTGGTGAGCATAAGAAACTTTCAAACACATTCAAAAACTGTACAGACCCCAAACTTTGGAACGGTATTGTGTACTAGTGTATCAAAAATCATGTCAACACATTACATACCGAAATGATGAACCTGAGTACATTCTTTTCCCAGTGAATTACTGGCACAGCACCTGAGATCTGAACTTCCATTATAATCATCGTCACTCGTCACAATGCTCTCTGTCTTATACCTCTTATTTTTCATGCCCTCCTTTGGATTATTTCTAAAAGGAAAACAAACAGTTGAATCACGGACCTACAGTTACAGCAGCATTTTATGTAATAAATTCTCCCATCAAGAAACCAGCTCTTCAGAAGCAGTATCTACAATGGTGGCAGTCCATAATGTCATATTACCTGTTACCATACCACATGATGGCTGGTTTTGGGTTCCCCTCAGAAGTACACACTAATTGAGCTATATTTGTAGACCCTGCTTTTGCGATAGCTTTGAGCACTGGAACTGATGGCCACCCTAAAGAGAAAACAAAGATCTTATATTAAATGTAACAACTCGGGCATTAGTATCAATATAAATATATTTCCTCTGATTTATGTTTGTGTCTGACTTACTTTGTGGTGACCGAACAGCTGTAACACTATGATTGCCACAGATTACAGTGTATGTTTCATTTCCAAATCTCTCAGTGTGCAGTAATGCATGCGTAGAGGTATTTATCCTGTAGGAAGCATATAAAAATTGTAATAAATTATTCGTTAAGAGATATCTTTTGAAAATACCAGCATCTAGACTTATAATTTATCAATGACATATTACATATCAAGCAATGTATTAGAGTACTTCATTAAACAATCATGATCTATCCAACAGATACTATATGAACCTTTGGCAGAGACATTTAAGCCCATCTGAGCCGTTTTGTTGGCATGCACTGTAAATTTCCACAGTTTGTCCTTCAGTGAAATCCAGTGTAATTGGGTCAGGACTCATCAGATGAGTCTGTTCCAATGTGCATCTTACAGTCTAAAAAAAAACAAAAAACAAAAAACAAAAAACAAAAAAACAGAACAAGTGCACTGACGTTAACCATCAAAATAGACATTAACACTAAAATACAAATCTTTGTGGTTATTACGGCAAATTCTGTAAAATCATCAGTTCTGCTTTTATTTTTAGCTGCTTTTTAACTGTTAAAAACTGGCTAAGCATTGAATGCAAAGTAAGAAAAAGACCTTATGTCCCTTCTTACAGAATCTAGTTAAATAATCAGAAGAAACACAAAAAGGGTGTTTAAATATGTTTAGCATTTAATATAGGCTAATATTCACATATTTGATTATTAAATGCCTAAGAATGAATGAATACTTTTACTGTTTTATTGAAGACATTTATATAACAATGATTTTATTTTTTCATCTTTCTTCAAGAGAACCCTTTTACAGTGATTATACTTTAGCAGCAGCATCAACACTTTAAGGACGAATCTCTTTTTTAATCACTTGATATTCTATAAAATTAACAACCTTGTTACTATTAATTTCTACAGTAAAAAACTGAAAGTTTATAATGTTTAAATCTTACAAAAAAAAAATGTTCCTAAAAATTGCCATTTATAAATTAAAACGCATCCACGTGGCTACATTCAAATTAATGTAAAATCACTGCTGAGGCAAATCTTGCTGAATAGTTCATCTTCAGGAATCTCTAACCTCAGTCCTGTGGCATATGTGGGTGAAGCTGAAATATCTGCATAAACTGAGCCTGAGAGCTACAGGGAGAAAGCTGTAGTGAGCCAGTGAGGGGCTGATAAGAAGGACTTTACCGATCCATCAGTGTCACACTGGGGATGAGTCTCAGTTGAAGCGTCCGTCACCGCGCTGCCGCGAGCGCTCCAGTGCAGCGCGAGCAACACTGGTGCAAGATAAAGAACAACACAAATATGAGAGAAAGCGAATGAAACTAAAAACAACTATACTCCAGTAGGCTAAATTAAATTATAACTTACAAATCAGCACAATTAAGCACATGAAATCCATTAAAATGCACTCATAATGACACAAATAGGTTAAAACTTAAAGCTACTAGATATTTCAGTTTGTCACCAGTTCACTGGCCTAAAAGTAACAAATGTTTTGTCCGACTTACCCACCAAAAGCCTTTTTCCTGGAGGCATCGCGTGAAGGCATAACAGCTTCTTCCTCGACCCTTGACTGATCATGAAAAAGGATGGACAGCGAACAAAGGCGCAAAGACTTTCACTTCAGCGCATGACACAAAACATCACTTCTTAATATGGCATAAAGACAGTCGCTTCAGCACATGACACTAAACATCACTTCTACTAACGTTTAGGCACCTTTTTAAATGCCTCATGCTGGGTATTAGTCTGAGAGCAATTAAAAGAAGACTCCTTTGTGTTTTGGCAGGTAGATTGGCCTGAATTAATTATGTTTTTTTGGGGGGGAAACAATATATTTCTGATATTTCTGGCAATACTAGTAATATTGATATTAATAATAATAATAATAATAATAATAATAATAATAATAATAATGAAAAAAAATAATTATTTAATAGATATTTAATTTAATTTAACTTAACACACACACTACTGTGCAAAAGTCTTAGGCCATTAGTGTTAAAAAAAAAGGTTTGAAGCCAGTTATTTATATTTTTGCAGTAGTGTGTCAGTAAATATCAGTTTACATTTCCAAACACTCCTTTTCTGCCATTAATTGATAAAATCTAGTGAGATTTTTTGTTTGCACAAGGAGTCTGAGAACAGCCAGGGCTCCACACAGAGATCTGATCTCATCATCATGCAGTCTGTCTGGAAGGACATGAAGAAACAGAACAAACTCAGACAGACTAAATGCAGAAGAACTGTGGCAACGACTCCAAGACGTTTCAAGAAACCTTCCTGCAAAGTATACCTAAAAAAAAAAAAAAAAAAAAAAAAAAAAAAAAAAACTATGTGCAAGTATATAGGACAAAAGCTGTTTTAAACCAAACAGAAATTAATTTCTGTATTTTGTTTTGTTTTTATATATATATATATATATATATATATATATATATATATATATATATATATATATATATAGAATTTCCAATTATATATAAATATAAATATTGGGGTTGGGGTTTATATGAATATATTTCTGAAGGGAACTGATGGCATTTTCCCCTCTTATCACTGCTGATCCATAAGCGCCACCTGTTGTCAGAGAGTGAATTTGTGTTCTCATTCAGCCTGTTTTTGTTGATGCAGGTTTCATCTTTGTATCTTGTTCGTGTCGTGATTAAAATGCAGTGCTTGGTTCTAATTTCAAATGGCTTTTTTAAAAATCAAATATGTTTAGTTGTAGTAGCAACTGCCCGTTTTTTGCAAAAACACTTTCATGGCAAGGAAAAATATTTATGGCCGGTAAATTCTCAAATCACCAGCCACTGGCAGATGTGAATGTTAGTTTTAGGCCCTTCTTGCAAGTGTAGAAATTAGGACAAAAGTATTGCAATTTTCCTACTGTAGAGTAAGAAAATAATAATAATAATAATAATAATAATTCACGGTGCAGTTGTTTTACTATGGCTATTACTGTGTCATAGGAATAATAATATTAAATTATTATTATTATTATTATTTTATTCTAATTTGTTTGGCTTCCAAATTCACCAGTGAGACTGAGACACTAGCCTATATCACAACTAAAAAGAGGGTTGAGTCCCCTTTAAATTTCAAGTACAAGTACATTCACCAGCTTTTTTCTTTAAGTTTGCACACTGAACCTGTGTTGGATCTCTTAATTTTGAACTCTCAAAGTGCACCAGAGAGATGAGTTTAACTTTAAAATGTACAAAATTTGCCCCGGGTCCCCTCTAGAGGGATCAAGGACCACCCACCACAGTCTCACAAAATCCTGTGAGAAACACTGATATATATATATATATATATATATATATATATATATATATATATATATATATATACGCATACACACACACACACACACACGTACATCCATCTATCCATCTATCAATAGACACTTATAAATAGGAAAATGTATACATGATAATAATAATAATAATAATAATAATAATAAATGTTTTAATATAATTTATTTGTAATTTAGGCTATTAAAACCACATACTAACACATAAATATCAAATTAATTAAAAAAATATTTTTAAGTTACGATATGAAAGGTTCAAAGTAAAATTCCCATTGTTTAACACTTAAATTCCCTGGTTTTAACACTTTAAGCTCATGATACAAAAACATGTTATCATTCTAAAAAAAAATGTCAATGTAAATGTCAATGCATTGTTATCAACGATTGTAATATGTGCTTTATGCTTTAAATGATTCCCCTACGGACTCCTTATACGAACTGCAGTCCTGGTCGTACCCAGCATGCACAGCAGAGCTACTAGCGCTTAGCTGAACAAGTGCAGACAGAAGACAACAACAACAGCATGATCCCAGTCGAACGCCAGGCTGATGCACTAGGCCAGCGATGGACCCCGATAACGAATATCAGTACATGGCAACAAAAGTGTGGCTCTTGCTGACTAGTCATCTGGCTCGATGAGGAGGTTGATTTTATTGCTAAACGTCCACTAAGGTGCTCATTGTTTCTCAAGTGTTTTAAAATATACTGCTGCTAAATATCTCGAGTCTATGCGCGAGTGTCTTCCGGCGGGAGCAGCAGCAGCAGCGGTGCCATGAACAGTGGACTCCCAGCTTCAGCTGCTCCGCTCGGGGGTGTCGGAATACCCGGTGTGAAGGTGAAATTCTGCCGTTATTATGCGAAAGACAAGACTTGTTTTTACGGAGATGAATGCCAGTTTCTGCACGAGGACCCGTCCATGGCGAGCCTTTCTCTGCACGGTGGAGGTACATGTGCTGGCGGAGGAGGAGGAAGCCCCGTATCTTTATCTCTCGCTGGAGGAGCAGTGACGGCGGCGGGATACGTGCTCGGAAACAGCGTGGCCAGCGTCGCTCCGGCAAACGTTCCCAAAAAGAACGATTCTCTCGGTCCCGCGGGAACAGCTCCGGAGGGACATCTGTTGTCCAGTAAGTTTGCACTAGGCCAAACGTATCCTGTCCTCTGTTGTTGTTGTTGTTCGGTTAGGGGGCTACACTGTGACTTTTGTTTAAATCGAGGCCGTGGATTCAGCGGCCTACTTCTCGCTACCAGAACAACACGGGAAATCGACACGTTACTCCACAGCGCGCGAGCACTTTTAAACGAAAGACGAAAATACTAGAACAGCCGAATCAAAGGCGTTTAGTTAATACTCTACGTGGTTTCTGCTGGTTTCAAAGTGTTCTTCCAAATGCATAAGTTGTTTAGTATTTGATAACTGATAGGTATGGCAAGCCATTTTAACATGTAGTTTAGATCATTCACAAAAGGAAGTTGTTACGGCACTAAGGAATTTTGGTACTCAGGGTGTATTCACACCAGGAAAGTTCGCTAGTTCACTTGCTTTGGTCCGGACCAAATACAATGCTGATTTTTTTTTTGTTTTTGTTTTTTGGTGTGGTTCGCTTTCACACTGCCCTTTTTTGCAAGTGAACCAGAAATTGTAAACAAAACCACATGTGTGCAAGATCATCCATTCATTGGACAGAAATTATCAAGCAGCGAAAAACAGGAAGTACAAAAACAGGCTATTTTTATTCTTTTACTGATTTGGTGTTATCAGATACTTACGCAATTTGAAGAAATTTTTGAGCATTATAAGATGAGACAATGTCATAAGATGTAATTACGATTTGCCGAAAATAAAATCTATAGATATAAAATGCTTAAAACAAATTCCAATGTTAGTTTAAACATTTAACCTAGATAAATGTGTGCTATTAGGTGTATATCCAATCATTTTGCATGCAGAGAGTGGAAGCAGAAACGTGCTTCAGGACATCAGTGGAAACAAATTAAATACGCTGTCATTTTTGCTCATAAAGATAAGAATAATACATCGTTCGGAACTGTATAGGGTCTGTTTTTATTTGTGTGCACTCACAATATCAAGGAAATGTTGTGCTTTTATAAAATAAAGAAAACAAATAGGATGCGCTTGCCGACTTGGTCTTTGAACAGGAGCACTTCACAAAAATGCACCAAAACACATTTTCCACTGAATATTTTCCTCACAGAAATGATGAATATATCTATAGAAAGCTTTAAATGACTACAAAACGAAATAATTCAAATCTAAAACAAAAACTCTTATTATTATGTTATCCGTAAAGATGCATTTCTTTCTAAAGGTCCATCCAATGATGAGATGACGAGTCAGAATCATCAATTTCATTGCGACACTGACTCATAAAACACTAGTTTATTAATAAATAATTCAGATATTCTTACTATTTTCCACCAACATATCATTCCCTCCAGGATTTTGCGATCGCTGAATTTATCACAAAATCAAGCAATTTTTGCAAAAGCTCGCAAATTTTCATAATTGCCACACATTTTCCACAGATTTTGTGGATTTTCAAACAAACCGAAAGCATGCACAGACCACTTATCTGCTCGGGCCAGAGCCGTGGGCTGATCTCAATCACGCAACACCATTATACACAGTGCTTGGAGATACAGTGAAGAAAGCAGTCAAATTCGCCACAGAATCAGTAACATCTCTGTGAAATCTTGTGAGGGGCATTCAAATTCGGTGCACAGTTCTGTTAAAGCTGATATCAGAACAAACGCCACTGATGTGGAGACCAGGAAAAACATTGTTTAATGAACACAAATCAACACCACCATTTACCATGGATTTAACATAGTAAAACTACAGGAAAAACTTGTGGCAGAAATGGTCTAATGTTTTCGAGTGATTTTAAATTCTTTACACAACTTTTCCCACTTCCAAGCTTTAGTTATTACCGAATTTGAAAGTTATTTTTAATGTAACGATATTTCTTCATCTTTCATAGATTGCCCCATGTATAAAACTAAAGGTTTCATAATGTAGGAAAGCAAGCAATTATTGAAAACATAAAAAAAAGGTATTAAAACAAAAAAAAATATTATTAAATTGATTATAATTTTATTATTTTTTACTATATATAGATATATATATATATATATATATATATATATAGATATATATAGATATAGATATAGATATAGATATATAGATATAGATATAGATATATAGATATAGATATAGATATATAGATATAGATATAGATATAGATATAGATAGATATAGATAGATAGATAGATATACATACATATATAGATATATATACATACATACATATATACATACATACATACATACATGTATTTATTAAATTATATTTAGACATTTTGAATGACCGTAATCTCAACTATCTAGACAGCACAAGTACATCTGTAAGACGTCTGCTAAAGATCTGGGAAACATCTGCTGTGTACTCTGAAGCAGTTTTACATGCATTCAAATAAATGTCTATTTGACATCTGACAGGAAACATCTTGCAGAAGACATATTGCAGATGAGCAAGCACTCTTAAAAATACATCTTGCATATGTAAATGCAGACATCAGATATACATCTCTGAGCTGTACATGTGTGATTAGGGTGAGTGCTTTACTGTCAGGTGCTGGAGCTACCTTCTGTAGAACTTAATGGCACTGGTGCTGGTGTCCTCAAACGTTAGTCTGGAGCCCTACAATGTTTCTCGAAGTCAGAAAAGTCATAACGGTGTTGTCTGTGGTATATTTTCACTGCAAAAAAATAAGAAATGCTTCAAATATCACTGCAAATTTTGAGGAAAGCCGCTGCAAAATCAGTAATTTTAGGCCGCCAAAAAAAAAAAGTTCTGCGAAATCCTGGTGGGAATGATATATAATGATGGTAATTTTTTTTTAAACAAAATTAGATCAATGAGGCCATGATTTTACACACTCCAATATAGTAGGTGGCGGTATGCACCTCTAATGTTGGTATGTAAAACGATGTAAAACTGGAAGAAGAATGGTTATCTTTTAAAGCCCTAAATGTCTTTTTATTGTTGTTAACACAACTGTTGCAAATAAACATAAATTTTATATTTTAAACACTTTTTAAAATATGCTATATAATGTATAAAAACTAATGTATATAAAAACTTTTTAAAATATAAAATGTATATATATTTTTTTTTATGCCAGTGTCCATCAGCAAATCTGCTGTCAGACACCGTGCTGCATTGTCATGGGAACATGCCAGGTGAAGATGAGGAAATTATGTCGCTCCCTTTGCCCAGTGCATTCCAAAAGACTACATAATGGCATAATGGCATGCACGTGCCCTGCTCACTCCAAAGTCCCCATTCCAATGTGGATAGGGATGTTCACTTCCATTTGGAATTTGCCCTGCAAACCGTTCAGTACCGATACTCGTACTGGCACACCCCTAGACTGTAGTAGGCCTGCCATTAAGATACTATTGTATTCCAGTTGTTAAAAGTAATTTTTTTCTTAATCATACTAGTAATTGTGTTATATAATTTTGCCGTTGCTGTTCTGGGGTTTGTTTCCCAAAATTAACTATGGTCACAAGTTCTGTCATAACCAGTAGAGTCCAATGGAACTAGTGACCATATAGTTAGCTAGCGATGGTTTTTGGGAAATGCACCCCTGGTTAGTTAGTAAATATGACAGGTAGAAATAGAGGCGCAATATAGGTGAAATAGGTGCAATAATAAATACTACTGACAACTGGGATAGATAATAGTGTCTTATAAATGGGTACTAAAAAATAAAATGTTCTAAGTAATAAATACTATAGTATTAAATGAATAGTTTTAAGTTTAATAGATAGAATAATTAGTGAGGATTTAAAAAAAAGATACTCATCCATATTGTAGTACATACTAGTCCAAAGTGTGTAGTTACATGCATCTCCACAGAATTAAGTGGCAAAAATGTTTAATCAGTGTCAGTGGAATAGATACTAGTTTTAATGGATAAATGTTAAATGACTTGCCGTAGAAAGAGACAAGCCATTGTTCACAGGCAAGATTGAAGCATCTTTATAAACTAACCCAATAGTAGACCTCATGTTTGCCGGTGTTTTGATGAAACTTTAGAGGAGTCTGAGTGCATTTTCACAGTAAAGTTGGAAATTATGTCCAGCAGCTCTGAAAACTTTGTTTTAGTGTTCAGGAGAAATTCCGTGGAACTTGCTTTTGAGCAAATTAATCTTTTAAAACAATATACTGAAGCAGCCATTCTCTGCGTTATTTGAATTATTTATTTTATTAAGTTTAAAAAAGTCTTGCATATGACTTGGTGTAATATACTGTGTAAACACAAAGGATTCACATGTGTTTTTGTTTTATTGCAGTCCCTGGGATGGAGGGAGGTGCTCTGAATGAAGCCAGTCTGACCAACTCGTACTTCAGCAGTACCTTTATTGGGGTCAATGGGTTTGGAGGACCAGCAGAGTCCAAATATTCAATGATGCAGGTAACATAACCACTAGTGACTGTGTATGGTGAAAAACAGGAAACCAATAGAAAATACTAGCAACTGGGTCCGTCAAAGGGAGCACACAGTGGTGATTCATAATGGGACACTTCACATGTTGATGGTTGCTTGTGTTATTAGAGGATGACCAGCAGTAGCAGTTCTCCAAGTCTGCTGAATGATGGTGCCAAGAACTTCAGCCACAGCACACATGGTGAGTTAAAAAATTGTTTGAAAATTTTGTTGCGGGAATAAAGCTGTCAAGGGCAAGATTTGAAAACCTTTTCTATATGTCCGCTCCACATTTTAGATCCATTAAATTCCCCAACATCATCTCTCTTCAGTGATTTTGGAGCTTTGAGCAAATCACAAAGGAGAAAGGTAAGAGTTTAATGCGTCAGTGTATGCTGTTTGTACTGTGCTCTGACAGGGTATTTTGTTGATGGAAGAATCACTTGGATTTCTGACATCTTTCAAGAAGGCATAATGGATTAAAAACGTTTTGTGTCTTTTGATAAGACAAATCATCGAACAATTGACCAGTCGATTAGTGAGTTTTAAAAATTATATATTTTCAGCAGTGGAATTTTAATTACTATGCTGACATCATGCTGTTTTAACTTTTAGAGAGTTTGCACAGGAAATCCCTTAAAGAAAAGCTGTGTATTTAATTTCCTCTGCATTCATTTTGATCTAATTATATTTATTTTAATTGATTGGAATCCGGTAAATCAGAAACCAGCCTAACGATACTGTTATTCCTTGAGACATTAGCGTAGACAATTTTGAATAAATGTTGCTTAGCACATCGTTAACTCTGGAAAAAGTTGTGCCAATACCAAGATGACAGTGCCAAAAGATACTTTCTTAAAGCTGTCAGGGTGAAAACATTATGGTTCTATATTTGTATCTGCGGTTCTTTTTCAGGCTCCTAACCCCACAGCTAGTGAGTTTGTCCCTAAAGGGGCCCCACGGATGGCCTCCATGTCTCAGACGACCGTGCCAGCATTCACCTCCCCCATCTTCCCTCATCCTGGCTTGAGCAGCTCTACGGCGGCTGCTCTTGCACCTGGTCAGTGACTCACTCCCAGAAAATACCACCTGGTGTTCTGCCACTCTGTCTGTCCTTTTTTTTTTTTTTCTTTTTTGCTAGATCTCTTTTCTTATGTTTAGCATTTCTATTCAGTCTTTCAATGTGTGTGATCTTTTAGGTTGTGAATCTGGTCAGGGTACTCTGTTTACAATTAGGCTTGAATATCTGGTTTCTGGGACAGGTATGTCGCTCTCTGCTGGGTCTTCTCCTCTTCACTCCCCCAAAATCACCCCTCACACGTCCCCAGCCCCGCGGCGGCGAAGTCACACGCCCAACCCCAACCCAGCCAATTACATGGTGCCCACCACTGCATCTGACCAGGGAGGAGCCCACGTGATTCAAAAGGAGACCGTGGGCGGGACTACCTACTTCTATACCGACAACACCCCTGCTCCCTTGGCTGGAATGGTATGGTCAATGTTAATCAGACTTTGCTGAGTGCTATTATTGCCTTTACCTGGTTTACTTAAAATATAAAATGCGCTGTTTGCATTTTCAGGTGTTCCCAACATATCACATGTATCCCCAAACGGCACCTCATGTGGCATACATGCAGCCAAAAGCCAATGCACCATCCTTCTTTATGGCTGACGAACTCCGACAGGTAATCTGCCATTTCTGCCCTCATCTGTTAGCCAGTGTTGTTTAGAAGTTGGTTGTTGATTGTCATTTTTCACATATTTGTCCTTGTTTGTAGGAGCTGATTAACAGGCATTTGATAACGATGGCACAGATAGATCAGTCGGAGAACCCTGGTAAGAATGTGGGTTGTCTTTGTGTTGGCATGACATGTCAACAGTGTTTGGTTTCAATGGACAACACGGCTACCTGTTCAGTTATAAAGTCTATTTTGTGATCAGAGCATATGGTTTCACCTGCTGTCTGAGTAGAAAACCACATCCTTTCTCTGTTTGCCATTTTTAATTGGTTTGAAAAGCATTTCACATAGTTATCCACCTTTGTGTCATCTCTATCATCTCTTTCTCACTTTCTATATATTCAAGTGTTTGTTTTGTGCATATGTGTGTAAGAAAAGGTGTGTTGGATGATTGAAATCTCTGTTCCATCTCTCCTTCAGGAGTGCCGTCTGAGGTCGACAGTTACCACAGCCTCTTTCCCCTGGAACCCCTTCCCCCACCAAACCGTCTTCAGAAAACCAGCAACTTTAGTTACATCACTTCCTGTTACAAGGCAGTCAACAGCAAAGATGACCTGCCTTACTGCCTCAGGAGGATACATGGTGAGGCAAAGTATTTGTATGTACAGCTGTTCCTGAAGAGAGTTTGCACATTTGTTTTGAATTCCATTTTTAAATCACTGTTCTTTACAATGGCAGTTTTTATGGATAACCAATCGAACCACATAACTAAAATGCATGACTGACAGTCTTACTAACCAACAGAGTAGTTACTAACCACCTCCATTCTCCCCAATCAGCACTGCTCTAGCCAACTGCGTAAACGCACACCATTAAAAAAAAAAAAAAAACCAACGCTGGAGAGAGAGAGTGTGTGCTTGTGGTGTCTACGGGGTCAGATTGATAGTTGGGCAAATTAATATTTAAGAAAAACTTACGTAATATGAGATTACTTCGGCTTCGAAATGACAGACACCAAACAAAAAAGGTTACGTTAATTTGCAAGAGCTGTCACAACACACATCAAGAGCTCCCTTATCGGTTCTGCTTTCAGTACTGGAGAATAAAAGATACAATCTTAGATGTTTTTATAAGTACATGAACGCTATCTTGCACATTTTATCTCTCCAACAAATTCTAATTTGAAAGAAGTTTATAATGCATGTTTGCTTTTCCCAATTCAGAAGACTGCACACACAGTCTGTGTCTCTGAATGCTTCTCATACTCGCTTCTCTCTGCCTCGTCTCACGGAGGGGCCGTTTACACTTGCTGCACACATGCAGTCCGTCTCGTAATGTTTCTGTTATACTCCCGCGCGGCTCTGCACCGCAAGTCTCCACGAGTGCATCTGGCAATATGGAAGGGGCTAGATGCATGCGCGCAACCTGTGTCAACTCGCGCCTGGCTCCGCGTTTAAAACAAGTGTAAATTCAGTCTAACTGCTTGCTAATTTCACTTGGATGAAATGAAACATTCAGCACATTTTCCACTTGTTCTTAAAATCCCAAATACTTAAAAATAAATAAATCAGCATATGTAACCTATGTAATAGGCCTACTTTAATAACTGACTAAAGTAATACAGTTCTTTATTTACACAAAATAAACTAATCTTTCCTGTGAAGTTCAGTAAGTAAATTCTGTAAAAGTAGTAATACCATTATAATATTCCCTGCTGAAAAAAAAACAGTAGAACCCCTCCCAAAACACAATAGAAAATTTAATGGATTGAAGGGTTATAATGGGAATTATATTGGCTTTAATGTAAAGTATAATGGTGTCTACTGCTATTTGATGGATTTTATTGGTGAGATGTAATCTGGCAGATGGGAAACAATAGAACAACAGTAATTCCTATTAGAATAATGCCCAAAACACACTACAAAAAGGAATTTTGTAATTGTTTTAAGGGAAACCATAAGAATTTCTGTGACGGTTTCTGTTGTTTTTTTTTTTTTTTTTTTTTGCTTTTTTCAGCAGGGTAACGGTACCTATACTGTGCTACACGCTATTGACAATGTTGAGCTGAAGCTTAATTTTGCAAAATTAAAATCACAAATCAAATTGCAATCGCAATATCGGTCAAAAAAAACGCAATTAGATATTTTCCCCAAATCGCACAGCCCTATTAAATACCTACGTGTGTAACTTGTGTCCTTGTGTGCATTCACAGGCTTCAGGCTGGTCAACACCAAGTGTATGATGCTGGTAGACATGTGGAAGAAGATTCAGCACTCCAATATTGTGACCCTACGAGAGGTCTTCACCACCAAAGCATTTGGAGACCACTGTATGAATAAGTTTTTTTTATTTTTTAAGTGTGTGAGCATGTCCATTTACATACTATTGTGCAACACAGCTTTAGGGTTTGAAATTATACATTTGATTTTTCCAAATGCAATGACATGAGCAGTCCTCTGCTCTGAAACATATTTTTAAATAATGAATTTCTGAAAAAAAAAAAAAAAAAAACCTTTATTATAGTTTGTTCTATTTCTTTAAAAATCATTTTAAATCACAAAAATTGTCATTAATTTATTAAACCATGTTCATTTCTTACTAATATTTGAAAAACTTTTATTCTTTCTAGTATTTATTTCATAAAATATTTTTTTTTTCTTATTAATACTACTTAAAAGTAGTATAAACGTTTTTCAAAGGAGGAATAGGAATGTGTTTTGAACTAGTTTTTTTAAAAAAAATTTTTTTTTTCATGAATTGACCCTTTTGAACTCTTTTCATATGATCATGTTTATCCTTTGCAGCACTGGTATTTTCCTATGACTTCCATGCGGGGGCGGAGACCATGTTCAGCAGGCACTTCAACGATCCGGCAGCAGATTCTTACTTCACAAAGAGAAAGTGGGGTTAGTTGTTTCATGCTCTGTTGTTTCTGTTTGTGTGTGTGTGTGTGAGGATACAGCCGTTAGATACGGAGTACGTCAAGTGCTTGGTGGCAGTTGTATCTTCGTGAATGTGTAGCGAGGAAAGAGGAAGGAGTGGTTGAAACCGATCCCGCCTCAGGTGGGTTCAGAACCTGCAAGCTCAAGACTAACAGAGGAAGCAAAACCCAGTGATGATGTTTAGCTATAAACAGCTGCTGCGCATACGGCTGCATCAACCACAGTGCAGCCTCAAACCATAAAACGTGTGTTTGTTATCAGGATGGGCTACAATACAGCAATATATTCTAATAACCAGGCACAACATATAAAAAAGTACACTTGTTCTTATACTACATTGATATACAGTTTTAATGAATACCTTGATGTTAAAGTTGAATTGCCTGTGTTTATTTGTCAGCTACCGTAATACAAGATGCTTTAGACATTTACTTATTTATGTTTTTGTTTTGAGAAATAACTTTCAGTTTTCTTCTATCAGGGCAGCATGAGCTCCCTCCTCCACGGCAACATGCGGGTCTGTTACCAGAGTCGTTAATTTGGGCCTACATTGTCCAGCTGAGCTCGGCACTGCGCACCATTCACACGGCTGGGCTGGCCTACAGATCCAAGTAACCTACTAATAACCTCAAAAACACAAAAAAACTACACACATACATTCAACTTGAACACTTAAACACATAAGTACAACCGCATAACATCAATACATTAATTGATAATGTTTTGCTTTTTCTGAACTACTATCCTAACCATGCAAAACAATACAGTAACTACTAAAGACAAAGCACATTTCTGCAGAATTTTCTTTAAAGTTTGCTGTAGGTAACCAACTTATGACATGAGGGACAATCAAACCACAGATCAGTCAGTGTTCAGTGGGGCCCTTTTTTCTAGCCATAAATAGTGAATGGAGAAGTTCACTGATAGATTATTTTTGCTCTTCCTTTATTATGTACGGACTGTTTATCAGCTTCTGACAGCAGCGTTTGCACAAATAACCAAACGTGCAAACACAAACACTGCTTAATGTTTGTTGTTTCTCCATAGGTTACGAGTCAACTGTGTAGGTATGTTTGATGTCTTAACATTTGACAATAGTCAGACCAACCACCTGGCGCTGATGCCCCAGTACCAGGTATTGAACATCTCATTCACACCCAAACACAGTGTTACACCCGTCACATACATCATTTAATCAGATTTTGTTACACTACCGTTCAAACGTTTGGGGTTGGTAAGGTTATTTTAATTTTGTTGAAGGAAGTTTCTTATGCTCATCATGTAAAAATAACTTTTATATTTTATAATGCCATTTATTTCTGATTCAGTTTTCAGCAGCTATTAATCCAGTCTTCAGTGTCACATGATCCTTCAAAAATCATTCTAATATGCTGATTTGGTGCTCAAGGAACATTTAGCAATATTTATCAACAGTTGTGCTGCTTAATAAATTACATTTCAATTAAATGCTTTTCTTTCAAAACGTCAAAGGTATTTTGATCAATTTAATGCATCTATCCTAAATATAATAAAATAAGTCTTAAAGTCTTACTGACCCCAAACTTTGGTGTAAATAACATTTTACTTATAAATTAATCACAAATATTTTTGTAGCAGTTAATTGCCAGAATTTCAGGACCGTGACTATACACCACTTTAATGTGGATATGAAGTTCTTTGTGCTAGCAATGGGTTTTGAAGGCTGCTTTGTTGTGGTGCAACTTTTTGAGCATTTGTCGTTTTACACTTTGGGTCTAAAAGTTTCATCAGTTGCTGTTCCTCTTTGTGTCCATCAGCAAGCAGATCTCATCTCCCTGGGGAAGGTGGTGTTGGCTCTGGCGTGTAACTCTCTAGCTGGCATTAAGAGAGAGAATTTGCAGAAAGCCATGGAGCTGGTGTCAATCAACTACTCTTCTGACCTCAAGAACCTCATTCTGTGGGCCTCTATCTCTTTCTTACATTTTTATTTTTTATACATGTTCATGGCCTCATACAGTCTCACTTGTGCATTAGTTTGAATGTGGTGCCACATCTTATGGTCGTGTTTGATCTTCAGGTACCTGCTCTCAGAACAAAGCCGTCTGCGCAGTGTCAATGACATCATGCCCATGATTGGAGCACGATTTTACACTCAACTTGATGCCTCGCAAATGAGAAATGATGTCATTGAGGAGGACCTGGCCAAGGTATTTAAATTTGTTTCCAAATATATAAATTTTCTATCCACCTTATTTTTTGCGCAAGCGTAAATGGCTGCAAGCGTTTAAAAATTGAATGTATCTGGCTTCAGGTCTCATTCACTTCCCAGTTACTTTTAAATGTACAAAATAGCTCGTTATGCTGCTTGAAACTGCAAATTCAGTGATTCATTCAGTTGAATTGTCAGACTAATTGAAACAGATAACGGACTTTATTTGCGATTCTTTAAAAGAACCAGCTCAAAAATAATAATTACCTTATTTTTTATTTTTTTTAATTGAACTACACTAGTTATGCTGTGGTGTTTGTTTTTGAAGCCGGACAGCCAGAGAACAGAAAGTTGTTATTGTTGGAAAGTTGGGTTGAAAAAAAAGCATTATTTTGTCACTCTTTTTATCTTGTCACTTTCCATTCAGAGTCACAACTAGGCTGTAGATTCGATATCTCTTCAGGAAACAAAAAGAAACACCTTTGCAGACCGAGCTATCCAATTTACCCAGTATGCCATTATCTAGTGTGTGCTGATCTTGCACAGGAGGGAGTGGAGGTGTGATCACTGTAGATATTTTGGATAGTTTCAGCTGTTGTCTCTTCTGCTTTCCTCTTTTTGAACACTCGTATCAGATGTGTGAATGTTTTTTTTTTTTTTTTTGGTTGTTTTTTTTTTTTTGTGTACCAACCTTTTACAAACACCTACAAAACATGCATTGTTTCATTTAACCCCTTTTTCATCAAGAATGTGGACTTATTATATTAAACAGTGTGTGTCTCCTGTGTTTGTTTACCACTGCTGCATCTGATGTGAATGTGACTCAGAAAGAGGTTTAAATATGACCTGGTTTCCTTTCTAACTTCCCTTCCCATAATCTACAAAGTCTCACTTATGCAAACCCAAAATAAATTTTGTTATTCAAAAACGATCCTTATGCATTTTTACTACAACTTTTTGCTTATGCATCTACATTTCACAGGAGGTTCAAAATGGGCGATTGTTCCGCCTACTGGCAAAACTGGGAACGATTAACGAGAGACCAGAGTAAGTCTTTTATTACAACTAAAGGGCTGAAACCTTTCTGAAATGGCAACCTTTAAAGAATACTTCAGGTCAATATGTTTTATTTATTTCTTGTAGGTTCCAGAAGGACCCGACGTGGTCTGAGACTGGTGATCGTTACCTGCTGAAGCTCTTCAGAGATCACCTGTTTCACCAGGTAACTGATGCAAGCACACCCTGGATCGACCTCAGCCACATCGTGTCCTGTCTCAATAAGGTGAGCTTGTTTAGCTTGTGCATATTTGTGTATAGACCTTAGTTAGGTTAGACACCATAATGAATTTAATGCAAATGAAAACGAGGCTGTGAGGGAAATACTTTAGACTTTGTCTTTACAATGACAGGTACTATATAAAGCTCACAGCTTTTTTTGGAGTTTGGAGCAGATTTATGGAAGTTTTTTTTTTTTTTTTTATGGAAAGACGTTTCATCAGCTATCTAAGGAACCCTGGCTAAGGTCAATTGGAGCTCATGTTATATCCAGGCCAACAATTTATTAAATTGTTAAAATTATATTAAAAATGCAACTTGTACATACAATTACTTTGATACACCTATTTACATTAATGCAACGTTTATTTTTTAATTTAAACTGTTTTTTATATTTTTGGAGGTGGGTGGTAAAAACTGTGATGAAAAAGCCTCATTAAAAGAATAAAATACTTATTATATAAAAATATATAAAAATCGCTTATTAATTTTTTTGAAAAGTATAAGATAATTTGACCTTATGACAAGGAAAGGTTAGTTTAGGTTGTAATGATATGTAACTTATGAACTCATTCATGATATTTTAATATATATTTTTTTTAAAATTGCCTTTGAAAAACAAACAAACATGACCACATGTATTGATGGTTTAAAGAAAATGTTAATTTTTCTTGAGTTACATCACATGACATTTTTAGTGGCATTAAATTTACATTTTTATCTTGGTATATGTTTTTCAAAACCAATAAGAAAACAAACCATACATATTTAAGAATATGGAACATATTTTAAACCAGATTTTTTATTTTTTCAGTAGCATTTTGTTTTAGTGTACTTGTATTACATGGATTTATTATGTAAATAACAGTAAATTATGTATAATAACAAGCAACTAACCCTAATCCAAACCCTAATCCTCACTATAACACTAAAGTTAGTACATGTTGATAATTAATATTGAGTACTTAATTGTAGAATTACATATATTTTGAATTGTGTATATAATTGGTAACTTTTTTCTTTTTTTTCTCTTATTCATTGTCATGGAACTCTATTATTTGTCATTCATCACTTCAGCTGTGCTAGTTGAACCAGTTCACTATTTTGTCACTGACTACCTGTAATTTCTCATGGCAGTTGGATGCTGGAGTACCGGAGAAGATCAGTCTTGTGTCTCGGGATGAGAAGAGCATGCTCGTGGTGACTTACTCAGACCTGAAGCGCTGCTTTGAGAGCACCTTCCAGGAACTGCTTGCCGCCACGAACGGCCCCCTGTAACCCCCAGCAATCCACAAGAGTGGGCTGGAACTGCCTGAAACAGAGCACATTGCACTACAGCCTGGAATCATAGGTGCAGAATGATGATCTCACGACCAGGGCGGAGCCAGCTGGTTGCTCACCTCCAGTCAGATACACTGTTTTGTGCAGAGAAAGTTGTTTTCTAAAGCGTATTTTTTTAGTTTTCACAACAACACCACAGCTGCAGAATTATGAACTGAACTGAGAGCTGTGATGATGAATTCTTTCTTTCTTTCTTTCTTTTTTTAGACTTGGGAACAATGTCCAAAAAATAAGAGACTTTACTTCCTGCTTTTATTTTTCATTTTGTATGTTTTCTTTGGAGGATGCACTAAACATTTTAAGTTCATTTTTAAGTGCTTGTGCGTGTCCCACAGGGTGCGTTGAGGGCCTCACACATGAAATGGAAGAAAAACAGCACCGTTTTTTCCACAGCTCCACACGCGTTTTTAATGAGGTACTACGAATTGGGACAGACCACTGGTCATGTGTTCAGAATCCTCGACTCTAATGGGACAAACCAATGAGACTGACCACTTATGAATGTGTGGTGTAAGTAGTAATGTGCCGCCACTCCTCATCTGCTGTGTTGACTATTTAAAAGTTGGCCAGTTGGAGGCGGGAGGGGTAGTTACTGGTTGCGTGCAGTTGAAGGGGGTTCCACGACAAAGGGGTGCTCTCTCCTCATGCTGTGTAAACTTGTCGTTTATTTCAGAATTTCTCAACATCCTTTTTCATTTTACAGCTGATTTTTGAAATCGGATTTTGAGAGGATAGATTTTTGTTGCTGTTTCTGTTTTTTTTTTATTCAGGCTTGTGATAGGAACCAAAGAACTGGACCATGCTAGCAAGGGAAACCAGTTCTGTCTCATTGTGGAATGTCCTCTTATGCCTCTGTTGTGGAGCATCATTTCGTCATTCTTTTTCCGAATTCGTTCTCATTTTCCCACTCTCCACGCTAGTATTGGATCTAGTGAATCTCAGTATAGAGCTCTCTTGTGTTGATACTGGTGTTCCCTTTCCTCACCAAGTTGTTGTACAGAGATGCATGATGGGATGTTTCTCACTGTGGACCAGTCCCAGCAGGGACGGTTGGGATTGTATTGGTTTCTCTTGGTTTCGTTTTTGTTTAACTATGATTTGACCTATGAATTATGTGACAACATCCGGAAAACAGTTTGGAATTCGCTCAGGTTGATCCCTGACAGGTATATGCCAATGACTGAATGTGTCTGACCTGTCATTGGTGACTGCCCAATCTGTGAGTCAAGGAACAGGTGGGATTTGCAGCACAGATTTGGGTGTGCCACACTGGACCGAGAGGGTGCAGGATACAGCAGGCAGAGCTGAGGATGCTGTGAGTTCAGTAATGTACTTTTTTCCCCTCTTCGTTTTTGTTTTAGTCAACTGATACTTGGTGGACATGGTGCCAAGCCCGTATCCCTTTATGAACCGCTCACACACACATACACATTAATACACCTTTTACAGACCGATCTCATATCATGAATCCAGTTTCTAGTGGAACGCACTCCAGACACACACATACATATGCACTCATACATGAAATCCTCCTTCACCATCCCAGTATGTTTTATGCCCTTCTTGTGTTTATTGTCACATTTTTGCAATATTTGTGTGTACAGCAGTATTTTAATAAAGAGTAATAAAAGAGAACACGTGTTTGTTTGTTCTTAAATGGCATGATTGTTGCTTGAGTAGATTATGATGAACTACAGCAGCAAAAAGGAACTTGTTTGCAACTTTTGGCTGAAAAGTCAGCACAGAGGAGAAGAATCGGATGCTTTCCAAAATAGATGCTACATGACCAGCACTGAAAAAGCAGCCAATGAGACCCAGTCTCAGATATGGTTTTGAATGGTGCAAATTGTTTTACAGCAGAAATTTTTGTCTATCATTAGGGTTGAGATGAGTGTTATGATAGCAAAGATTTTTTTTAACTACTGTAACTACTGTTAGAAAGTTTGGTGTTAGTAAAGGTTTTTTTTTTTTGATTACTTTTACTCAGCCACGATATGTTACATGGATCAAAAGTAACCGTAAAGACATTTATAATGGTGCAAAAGATTCTATTTCATATAAATGCTGTTTGGAATTTTAATTTCAAATAATGCTGAAAATATTCTCAGGGTTTACGCAAACATATTAAGCAGCACAACTGTTTTCAACATTGACAATAATGTTTCTTGAGCAGCAAATCGGCATATTAGAATGATTTCTGAAGGATCGAGTGACACTGTAACTGGAGTAATGGCTGCTGAAAATTCAGTTTTGCTAACACTGGAATAAATTACATTTTAAAATATATTAAAATAGAAAATATTTTAGTCATATTTCACAATTTTACTTTTCAAAAAAAAAAAAATTTAACCCCAAAATTTGTGTTTTTTTTACGCTATATATATATATATATATATATATATATATATATATATATATCCCATTAAAATGTATTCTATTCTACCAAAACTTAAAAAGTCCTGTCCTCATTTGCAGGCTTTGTGCATTGGCAGTGTCCTGTGAAAAAAGTTTGCTTTGGCTCTAGATCTGAAATCAGTAGTTTCATTCTTTTTCAGCATTAAATACATATATACTAGAATATTTTCAGAGGTTACTATTAAGGTACTGAATGTAAATAAATCCAGTGTAAGGTGAACTTTTCCAGCATATGGCTTGCAACACATGAAATGTGCTCTACAGTTAAACATTTGGTACCTACAAGCAGTGATTGTAATAAATGCTTTTCATAAATAATATTAGCTGCTCTGTGACTACTAAAACAAAACTAAAGTGATACAGATTACCAGTGGCTTCAAAGAAGGTATACAGATATGAGATAAGAGTTTAAAACCAAAACGCTGAAATGCTAGTTGCCAGCAAGATAGTATTGCTGCAGACAAAAGTCATGCAACACATGGAAATTTCCAGGGCTGAAAAAGTTACAGATTAATCCCATTTAACTCCTAAAACAGAAATTTCATATTATAATTGGCTAAAAATTGCTTTGTGTAAGTGTAAGCTCTAAATTTTTTCAAGATGTTCTAATTTCATTTTCTTTTTTAAATCCTTAACCAGTAATTATGAGTGATTGAAAAATTCACCGAAGTTCATTGGGTAAAGAGGTGTTGGAAGGTGCATAGATTCGGTCAGAAACACCGGTTTGACAGGACAAACCTCGCACAATAAGGTACTGAAAGCAAAAGGGTTGAGATAAGCAGTGTTTTTGTGGTGGTGGTAACGGATGTTGACTGGTGTTTACAGGCAGCTTGGCTGACGTGAGCGTTAGAAACAGGGGAAGAGGAGAGCAGCTTCATAGTCTGGCGGGGGAGAGCAGCACCTCTCTGAGGAACACACAGGAGGAACCTCCTTCTGATGACAACAGGCGGCGCTATTCATACAAGGCACTACTTCTGCGGGCAGCTTCATGTGCTGGTTTTGACCTTTGGAGAAGAACCTGCAACACAAAAGGCAGTGACCTCATTTTATGTAACTAATTACATACATGTAACTTAATGCTCATTTTTCACACGTTCATTTTAACATACACTCTATTACCAAAAGTATTGGAACACCCCTTCTACTAATATACAAATCTTGTAACGTTTAAACATATAATGATATTCTAGGGAATTGTGTGCTTCTAATATAATAGCAACAGTTTGGACAGGACCCTTTTCTGTTCTAACATGATCATGCCTCTGTGTATAAGGCAACTAGAAGCTGAAATAGTTCAGAACAACAGCATTAATCTTATAAATGTTTCTTTGTTCACTTTTGATCAATTTAAAGCATCATTGCTGAATAAAAGTACTATATATAAAGTCCTTAAAATAAAAGATCTTACTGACCCCAAACTTTTTAATGGTTATGTAACAGATCATCGAAGCCAATGTCATGACACCTACTTAGTGATGTTTTGGGTTTTAAATCTGTCCATCCACTTCACCCGAATCAACTCTTCAGACGGGAGAACCATTCCACTGTCAGACTGGTTGTCCTAAAGTGAGATTAAAACACAAAACAAAACAAAAAATTGTCAATCTCGACACCTTCACCCAAGTGAAATTCAAGTATATTTTTAAAACACTTACATCAGGGATTTCTTTGTGTAGATCCTCAAAAGTGCTGATGGCTTTGATTTTCCCAGAGCTGGTGTAGCTAAAATACATTTAAAACATTTTAATATCTATCTTAATGACTTAGTTAACTTCTTATTTTAATTTAATATTTATTTTAATGAAACAAGTGTATTTTTTGAACACACTTTTAAATTGTACATATTGTATTTCACATGTAATTATTATACATATTCAGTTAATATGTTCACATATGATCACATTTGCACCTTGAAGTTCCCAGTGTTTTCTGGCTTATGTCTTTCTGGTCGATGTGTGCCGTGACGGTATTTCCTTCTCCAGAAATAAAAGCATTTAGTGGAATATAATCCTTTCCACCCTGTTTTTTTAAAAAAAAAAAGTGTGTGTAAAAACTGGTTCTGACCAGTCAAATACAAACAAACACACTAAATAATGTCCCACTTGTTGGACGCAGGTCTGCAGGAGGTCTCCCAGTATCTCCACAAGAGCAGAGAAAGAAGGTCTGTCCTCAGGGTTATTTTCCCAGCATGCCATCATAATGCAGTAACTGTAGGACAAATCCCACAAGCTCAGTATTAGCAATGTATTGGTTCATGGGGCAAGGATCGGACATGTTTAATATGATGTATTCAGGTGTGAGAACTGACATCTCAGGGATGCTGTACTCAGGAGGACACATCCGAGTCCCCTGCTTCAGTCTGTGACAAAACTCCTCGTCAATGTTCAGCCCCGGGTACGGAGACGCTCCTATGGAACACAAACACTGTTTCATTTCTGGTTTCCTAATCAGTTTCCCTCACTTTGATTCTCTTGCTATGACCTGGCAGAACAACAAATGTTAATTGTTCAAATGTGCCATATTTCAAAGGGATGATGTTATGAAAAAATCAACTGTGGCATTTGCCAAATGCTTGAATTATCTGATGTATATAAAGAGTATTGACATTACCAAGTGAGAAGATCTCCCAGAGCAGAACTCCGTATGACCACACGTCACTCTGAGCGGTGAAGACTTTGTCGAAGATCGATTCAGGTGCCATCCATTTCAGTGGTAACCGTGCCTTCATGGCAACACACAGTCATTACACACATCTCACCCTTTTTTAGGTTGCTGACCATTAACTTTGATATCTTGATGGCATTGCACTCACATCTCCCTTGCGCACATAGTCTGGGTCTTTGTATACGTCTCGGGCCAAGCCGAAATCACAGATCTTCACCACATTGTTGTTGGACAGCAGGATGTTTCTGGCAGCAAGGTCACGATGAATGCACTGAAAACATGAAAAAAGAAAGAAAAAAAACGTGATTCAACCAAGTCCATATTCATGTTCATATACCCTGATGCAGACAGGCACTTTACCTTGCGAGAGGCGAGAAACTCCATTCCTCTGGCCACCTGAAAGCTGTAAGAAATCAGGTCTTCAAGCAGCAGAGGGCTGCTGTATTCAGGAAGAGAACCTGCAGAAGACAAACAGTAAGACCCCAAAATGTCTAGTTTTAATATTAAGCTCAACATTATATTTGTTTTTACTCTCATGTCATGCCAAATTGAACTTTATTTCTTCCATGTAACACAAAAGCTGAAATTTGAAGCAATATCCTGAAGAACATTTTTGATCCATGGACATGATAGTGACTACGCTAACTATTAATATTATATATTAGAAAAAGTAATTTATTCCTGTGATGTCAAAGCTGAATTTTCAGCATCATTACTCCAGTCTTCAGTGTCACATGATCCTTCAGAAATCATTCTAATATGCAGATTGGCTGCTCAAGAAACATTTTTTACTTTGATTAATAGAAAATTCAAGCAAATAGCATTTATTTAAACATTTATTTGGAAATATTTTTTAAATCATTTATTTAGAAATATTTTGTAACCTTACTTACTATCACATTTGAATCCTTGCTGAATAAAATAATTATTTCTTTCATAAATCTTACTGAACCTAAACTTTTGAACAGTAGTATAAATGATGACAATTAATTTTTATTTTTTATTTTTTTTGGTAAACTATCCCCTTTATGTCTTTTAGCTTTAAAATAAATCATTATTGTACTGGGAAAAGATTGTCGTACTGTTCAACAAGTTTTATGGTTCATTACACATTGATAATTTCAATGATATCATGCATGTGATGAAAGCTCACTGCTGTCCTCCTCTGAGATCTCTCCTTTCTCCTCACTAAACCCTGAGCTGGCATTGCTCTGGCTGCTGGACACACTGGCCAATCGTCCTTTATATCCCTCCTTCATGCCTCCCTCCTCTTCTCTGCTCACCTGAGTCAGACACACAACACATGAAATGAGCAGCCACTCATCTGGAACACATCTGGTGAATAATGCTCAGCACATATCAACACATCAGTGTGAGTTAAATACAAAGACTCCATATGTCTCTCATATTTTACAAGGCCCCGCTTGTCTTGGATCAGGACTATCACAGAAACACACTGTTCTTTGTCTGAAGCTTTTGTTGAGGTCATTCAAGGAGGTAAGAAGCTTTAGAGATGGTCACACAGAGGGAAGTATGACTCTGTTGTCTTGATGAACACTGCTCTGTTTATTTCAGAAGGAAATAAGAGAAGTCTATAAACTTGACACCAGACATATATAGAGGTCACTGAAACTCACAATACCACAAACCAGCAGTTCCCCCCTCAAAATACTGTGACATTCAGAAGACTTTCTGAGTGATGTTCTGCAAAACTAATAAAAGATTGTAGTTCAGACATGAAGTTGCCTATTAAATATTAACTAAAATTAAACTTGTGAAGTGAAATTTACTCAGACAGACTGATAGATAGATAGATAGATAGATAGATAGATAGATAGATAGATAGATAGATAGATAGATAGATAGATAGATAGATAGATAGATAGATAGATAGACTAACCCTGTTCAACAGGAACACCTCTCGTTTGCTCTTAAGGTACGCAGACAGGTTGCCAAACTTACAGTATTCAACTATGATCATCAGAGGCCCTGAAAACACCAAAACATATCAGTTTAATGCATATAGTTTCATATATATTCATATACAGTATATACAATTTAATGCATATAGAGTCAATTCAATTTTTTAATGTTTTTGAAAGAAGTCTCATGCTATTTGATCAAAAATACAGTAAAAACAGTAATATTGAACTATTATTACAATTTAAATTATGTTTTCTATTTTAATATATTATAAAATGTCATATATTCTGTGATGCAAAGCTCCAATTTCTGCATCATTACTCCAGTCTTCAGTGTCACATGATCCTTCAGAAATCATTCTAATGTGCTGAAACATTCATGTAGAAATCTTTTCTAACATTATAAATGCCTTTACTTCTGATCACTTCTGATCAATTTAATGCACACTCGCTGAATAAAAAGTATTCATTTATTTTAAAAGAAAGATGCTGACCCTAAAATGGTAACTTGTTACATATACATGCACAAGCCATACACATCTTAAATCACTTTTATAGATGCCATATAGCAAAACCAGACTTTGAGGGTTTACAGAGAAGTGGTGACATGCAGACCTCCTGGTTTGGTACATGCACCAAGAAGATTGACCACATTGAGGTGATGACCAATATGATTGAGGATCTTCAGTTCTGTCATCAGAGCCTTGTGTTCACTGGGTGTAGCTCCATCTAGAGGAACAGAACAGACATAACTCCTGACACTAATGTATATTTGCTAAATATGCTTTTTATTACAAAATAGGTATTTTTAAGGTTCTTGAGCAGTTTTAATGCTTAAGAATATACCTTTAAGCATTTTGACGGCCACTGTGGTGCAGCTGGCTGAACTGCAAATGCCGAAAGCTGAGGCCTGCATTACTCGGCCAAATGCCCCTCGCCCCAGGGGCTTTTCTGGAGAACAGGACAATAAATCACATATCAGTATACTGCATAACAGTATCAATACAACTTATAAAGCACACACACAATTTACCTAGTTTAAGGCGGTCGCGTGGAAACTCCCATTGGGCGGGATCATACTGTAATCTGTCGCAGTTCCCAACCAGAGGTTCCTCCCCTGGATGCAGGATGATTGGCAGGTACTCTGCTTTGCCATTAGTGGAGTTTGGCTGAGAATGACCCACACAATATAGATATATAATACATGTTACAATAATATAAGCAGTTTTAAGTGGCCTTGATTGGCTCTCACCTGTTTGAGTTTGCGAATCAGCAGTGTGAGAAGCAGCCAGAAGAGAGTGGCCACCACGCATGTACATGCTAGAGTCGGGATCTCCAGAGAAAGTGATTCAGATGAACCTTTGGATACATAAACAAGTGTTGCTTGAAGCGAAAAAATAAGAGACTGGGACATGACCGGTATCACATTTGTCCCCATGAGCATGACAACTCTCTATAGGTCATGAGTAATGCATTAGCCTCTATAGAAACAGCCAAACAAATGAACCTACATAAAAATAGGTAAACAGTTTAAAGGTTGAAAAGCGGAGGCCATCTGTGGGAAATGAAAATGGGAGACAGTTTCCTTCCTGGTCTATCGGAAGAGAACAGCATGAACGTCTCCTTTCAGCACCATGTTTAGAAGCATCCGACAAGAGTAAATAAGGAGAAAAAAAAAAGGCTGGAAGGGAAAGCAAAAAAAAAAAAAAAAAAAAAAAACCAGTAAACTAATACCAACATAAAACTGTTAAAGGACTATTCATGCATACATTAAAAGTTTAAAATCTGGGGTCTGTAGAATTTTTTTATGTTTTTGAAAGGAGCCTCTAATGCACACCAAGGATGCATTAATTTTATTTATTTTTAAATATAGTAAAAATAGCATTATTGTGAATTATTAAATAACTGTTTCTATTTTAAAACTTTTAAATATAATTTATTCAGTAAAGCTGAGTTTTCAGCATAAAATCCCCTCCCCCCATTTCTACAGTATGACAATGATTTATGAATAGACAATGATTTAAAAATAATTTTCATTGCATTATTATTATTTATTATTATTATTAAATTTACACTTGCCATAAAATGTAAAATTTTAAGTTATAATAATACAAATTAAAATGAGTAAATTTACTCTTAGGATTTGAGACAAAGGACAAAGCAGAAGCTTACTTTGAACCCAAATGTGGGCGGAGCTCTCCACAGACCCTCTCTCATTGGTGGCCTTACAGGTGTAAAGTCCCTGGTCTTCAACTGTAATTCGGTCGATATGAAGAGTCCCTTCCTCTGGAAACAGCATAATACCTGCCAATAAAAGAAACACATATGTAATCTATTCACATATAGGCTACTTACAAGAAATACTCAAAAAGCACGTTTTCTAGTCTTACCAGACACCCGCTGCAGCTTTCTTTGGTCCTTATACCATGTGATCCGGGGGTGTGGAATTCCCAGAGTGGGGCAACGGAGAGTGACCGACTTGCTTACGTTAACACTGTGGTCGCTCAGATTTTGCAGCAGCACCGGTGCCTGCAGAACTGTACAGTGTGAGACAAAAGGGCTCGGGTCAGGGTTCATTATGCATGATGTTCCACGTCCACTGAATCAGTTTAATCAAAATTTCCCTAGGGAGACTCACGGAAATCACGGGAATTACACGAAGCACTTAGCACGTCCGCCTTATAAAGCAGCTGAGTGATTTAAGGGCGACGCGGGTTGTTACAGAAGTGTGAATAGACTGCGAGTTGTATTTCTTTCATTGCAGGTTGAGGCCTGGAATGTTTGAATTGCAGCCATGGGATTTGTGCCATTCAGTGAAATCCCTCTGTTTGTCTTAATGACACATTCAGCATTTCACAGACTCAACTGATATTTCCGGGTTAGCTGGCCAAGGACGCCTACTATTGCTTTGGCTGTTGAAAGTTTTACAGTGTAGTCTCAAATTTATGTAGATTAGAGAATCACAGGTTAAATTGTCTGGAACATAATTTACATACAGCAAAAATCCATGAGGGGTTCTTCACATGAAGCGTGATTACATAAAACTCGAGAAAAAAAGAGAAGAATAATAAGTTTAAACTTCTGCTTCATATTTTCGTCCTGGACACAATTGATTATTGTCCCTTTCCTCGTTCTGTGACAGTGGCTGATTGGCTGATTGTTCTTTGGCCATGTGAAGCAGCCTGTAAATGTGGCATAGTGGGAAGTGCCATTGTGTGCTCTTCCTCCTTACTAGATCTCATTCCCACACCAAAGAGGTTCTGCTTCACACAGCCTTGGAGAGAAGGGCTACAGGAAGCTCTGAGACCCAGTTCCCAAGGACCCCTTTTGCTCTCTCTTTCTCCTTCTCTTTTTGTTTCTCTTTCCGCCTGTCTCTGAATGTGTGGGTGTCTGCAAACACATCCTTACGTGACTTAAAATCAGTATCTAAGAGAACTCTGATGGCTTCTGACTGTGTTGTGACCTGCAATAACCTGCTATTTCTGATCTGTTTGCATTTGTAAGCTTATGTAAATGTACAGATGATACAGCAATATGGTTTATGACCGAGAATACTGTGGTGTCCTTTGTTTTTAAAAAGAATTAGACACAAATCCCTTGTTTTTGATGTAAGCCTTATGAGATATGTTTAAAACTATTTTTTATTATCAGTTAGGTTTTTTTTTATTCAAGTAACTATTTTTAATGACCAGAAATGTATGCCATATTTTACATACAAACCTGTTACCATTAACAGTTACCTGATAAAAACTATGACACCTAAGTAGTAACATAATATGAGCAAGTAAGTGTTGGCTTAATTTATCAAGGTCAAACAACCCTGTTACTGTAAGATACTGTAACAATTTTTTTTTAAATATTTGTATTACCTAATGGAAAATGTAAATTACTACTATTAGATATTTTAAAACTGTTGTTTAATTGTTTAGTAATATTTATTAAAAAAAATATTGCATTTTGTTTGCAATTACAGGGAAAATTCTGGGAAAAAAAAGACAAGCAATAAAATAAATAAATTATTATTAATAATAATAAATGCAATTTATTAAAATAAATGAATAAATAATAATAATTCAAGATGTGTAGGAAGAAATATTTATAACTATTTAATTTTTCTCCATAAAAGTGCTAAAGATCACAGCAGTAAACAAAATTCTGCTTTCAGTAAAAAAAGAAAAAAAGAAATTCATTTGCTTATTTGTTGTTTTAAAACAGTATGGTTTTCTTGTTAATGCTGAAAAGCACTGACGTCAAAGCTGTTGTGCCACATCCTAAAATGGTCGATAAGTATGTGAATGAATGCAAAATAGATTCTACATATTATATATCAACTACTATTATGGTACTTTTGTAATTTTTTTAGGGTTCATCCATATTTAATTCTATGGAAAAGAGTGGCCAGGACTTTTTTCGTTAAATATCCATATTGTGTTCCATGCAACAAAGAAAGTCATACAAGTCTGGAACAACATGAGGGTGAGTAAATGATGACAGAATGTTCATGTCCTGATAAACTATCCCTTTACAGAGAGCATGAATGTTTGTGTGTGTGTGTGTGTGTGTGTGTGTGTTGAGCACAATGACTCTTAAAGACACACCTGTGACCTCCACGGCTGTATCTAGGTGTGTATGTTCTCCTGTAAGCAGGTGCGTTGCGGAACAGCGGTATGTTCCCGAATCCTGTGCAGTCACATTCTTCAGCAGAAGCTGCAGAGTGTGAGAGAACTGCCCCTCTTTGAGCTCCCCGCCGAGAACTGAAGCTCCCTCTGATGTGGTGGATTGATTCGTTAATCTATACCATGATAGGTCTGAATAGAGGTGCCTATTGGCTATACAGACCAGGCGAAGGTCCCCTCCCTCTCTGGGCTCTTCCTCCAAAGACGCGATAAGGCCTCCTTTGACATCTGTGATGGTGGACAAAAGCAGTTTCATTTTCCACTTCCTGAGCATAAAATCCTCGATACAGTGAGACAGAATACATGCAGACCTCCTGGCAACAACTGAGCTTTGTTTGAGGCTATTAAACAAAAAACAACCTAGAGAAACCATTTTGGAAGTGTTGACCAAGCAGCATTTTTTGTAAACTTTGATGACAATGTTGAATAGCCATTGTCAGTACAAGTAGCAATAAGACGCTAGTGTAAAGGTGCGCTATTTATTTTAGCTATTTGAAATTTCCCGTGGAAACCGCTTGAGGGTTTCCTGATGGAAGATAATGTTTATCTTTCCCGAACACCACCAGTGTTCTCCAAATAATGCACCACACGAGGAGGCAGTATGATAAGAGCCACAGGTTCCTGTTCACTCCTCCACCCTGTCGCTATGACAACAGCCAGGATGGGCTACATCCACTGTGGCCAAAATTAGCACAGCTTGACACCAAACCCTCGAAAACAAGGGGACGGAGGAGGGCAGGATTAGAGGAAGAAAGGGAAGGAGTGAGAGAGAGGGAGTATGAGAGAAAAAGATATGGAGAACGAGGTAAAATATTTGGATGTTGAGGTTTAAGCATCTTTTAAAATTTAGTTATATAAATAAAAAGTACCTGTGACATAGAAACGCATGTCTAGTTCATCTCTGCCCATTGAGTTTGATGCAACACAGCGATAGATGCCAGATATCAATGCTTGGCCAACTGTCAGAACTCCAACAGTCTGTGGAAACACACACACACACACACACACACACACACATGCACAAAAACTGTTGCATGCAATGGCTAGAAAGTTTAAGAGCACTTACGCATTATGTGATTTCCTCAAGGACATGTTTCTGCATAAACTTCCATTGTTTGTCCAGGAACTACATTCTCATTAAACAATCATAGCTATAACACAATCCCTGCTCAAACCCTAACCTTGATTGATAAGAATGTTGTTCAAGCACCTAACTTAAGTCCTATGCACAAACCCATAATGAGTCATTACTTGGGTTAATAATCATGGACCAGCCATGACCAATGATGTTGATCCAGGGACATGTCGGGTAATGGTAAGTAATTACATTTTTCTGAGAACCCAAAGCTCAAACAAGGAAATAACATTTCACATTACCTCTAGCCACAAAATGAGTAAGCTTAGGAGTAAACAACATTTTACAACATGAAAACCAAAAAATGGTTTCATTCTTATTCTGACAGGTGGTTTGCTTGCCATTGAATTCTATTCCTCCATTGTTTCGTACAGAAGGAGGTTTTAATATTTATCAAACTGATACTGGTTAAGATCCATTCCCAAATGGAAGAGATGCTTTTAAGCCATTGCATCATTATGTCTCCTCATGGGGGTGGGGGAACGGATTCTGCCAGCTGGATTGCTCGCCATCCTTTTCCCTCCATGCTTCTTATACAAGGAGGTTTTAATATTTAGCAAACTGATACTTTTTAAGATCCTTTCCCAAACAGTAGAGAATAAACCATTATAAGCCACTACATAATTATGTCTCCTCATGGGGGTGGGGGAACGGATTCTGACAGCTTGTTTGCTCGCCATCAGATTCTGTTCCCCTCATGTTTCTTATAGAAGGAGGATCTAATATTTATCAGACTGATATTGGTTAAGATCCATCCTCAAATGGCATGAACATGGTTCTATACAAAGCTGGGGGAACAGATTCTGACACCTGGGTTGCTCGCTATTAGATTCTTTACTCCCTTTTCTGATATAAGGAGGTTTTAATATTTAAAACTGATACTTGTTAAGACCCATCAACAACTTTTATGCCACTGGATCATGTCTCTTCAAGTGGATGGGGGAACAGATTCTGCCAGCTGGATTGCTTGCCATTCTGTTCCCTCCATGTTTCTTATACAAGGAGCTTCTTATATTTCTCAAACTGATACTGGTTAAAATGCATTCTTAAACTGGATATAATAAACAAATTTTAGTACACTACATCAACATGTCACTCCATGTTTTTTTTTAATTAAAGAAGGTTTTAATATTTATCAAACCGATATTGGTTAAGATCTATCCCCAAACAGCATAAGATCAACAACTTTTAAGCCACTACATCATCATTAATCAATCTGGAGAAACAGATTCTGACTCCCGGGTTGCTCGCCGTCAGATTCTTTTACCCACTTTTCTGATATAAGTAGGTTTTAATATTTATCAAACCGATATTGGTTAAGATCTATCCCCAAACAGCATAAGATCAACAACTTTTAAGCCACTACATCATCATTAATCAATCTGGAGAAACAGATTCTGACTCCCGGGTTGCTCGCCGTCAGATTCTTTTACCCACTTTTCTGATATAAGTAGGTTTTAAAATTTATCAAACTGACACTGGTTAAGACCCATCCTCATACGGGATAGAATCCACAACTTTTAAGCCACTACATCAACATGCCTCTCCACAGGTGTGGGGAAACTGATTTTGATAGCTGGATTGCTTGCCATCAGATTCTATTCCGTCCATGTTTCTTATAAAAGGAGGTTCTAATATTTATCAAACTGATACCGAAACAAGCTT
The DNA here is from genome assembly GCF_018340385.1 of Cyprinus carpio. Taxonomy (NCBI): domain Eukaryota; kingdom Metazoa; phylum Chordata; class Actinopteri; order Cypriniformes; family Cyprinidae; genus Cyprinus; species Cyprinus carpio. The sequence continues at coordinate 14,190,172 of NC_056620.1, forward strand.
ATTTTAATACTCTTTGTTGTTATTTGTTATTGTAGTTCTAGCACCAACAAAAAGGGTGATTCAGGTACATGCATGAGGGATGGAGATGGAGTATTCTTGAAATAAATCATTTAATGTTGTTCCAGTAATCAGAGAGGAAGGACACCTGTTTAACCACCCACGGAACTAACTAGAATTGGAACTTGATTGTTGTTATCTAGAAACATTTGGTGGAACACATAATTCCACAGAACTGAGTGCAGATGCACTCATGTGAATACCGGGGGAGTACTTTTGCATTCTTGTGGGACCTCTTGTGTATTCATTTCATCTGTTCCCTATGATCAGTCCACCCACTCGAACACTCACCTTATTCTTCCCTTCTAACACTTCCTGTCTGTAGCTGACGGTCAGGATGGGATTGTGGGTGGACGTGACTTCTGTCTTCTCGCCTACTGCAGTCCAGGATGAAGGAGGAGGCTTCTCGCATCTTAGAGAGAGGAAGACAGAGGACGAGAGAGAGGAAGAGAGAACGACAGCACTCTCAGTTCACAAGTGTCAAAGCATGATGTCACAAGACACAGATGTGTAGCGCAGCTGCGGTATGAAAGGGGAAGACCAGCATCTTCCATTCCCTGATCTCTTGGGAATTCATTTTTCGCTATAGTCAACTTATGGAATTGTTTCTTTGGAATTTTTTTTGAAATTCATTTTCAGTGTGTGTGTGTGTGTGTGTCATTTGTGTCAGGATACGGTGACACTCGTTGGAGTGTTCTGTAATTAGCAGTGTGTGGGGCTTGGATGTGTTCCTTTTCCTGCCTTTAAATCATGCTAGCCAAGCTTCCGAAGTTCCAACCTCTCATCCACTTTGCACACCAACTTCTAGGCATTTATCCCATTATCTTATCCATGCCAATTCTTTAAGGTCTCTAATCTTTGGAGCAAGGTTCTGATGGGCCATGATGATGGGTATTTGTCCGTGACTGTGTGCCCACCGCCCTGTTACCCCTCCCTGGCTTTGACGACTCTCTCTGATTGCTCTTCCTATTTGGCTGAGACAGTGAGTGTTCTGTCCTCGTATGTCCCACCCTGATCATGACAGCAGCACTTCTCAAACATACAGTCCACTCTCCCACGGCTCTCCGGGAAAAGTCACTCGGTCGTTCTCTCATACACAAACGCGCACACACACACACACACACACACACACACACACACACACACACACACACACACACACACACACACACAGACTTCAAACATCCATTTGTTTAACCACAAACATCCCCACTCATTCTGCATTCACACACCTTCATCCATGTACCTGGTGTGCCTGCGTACAGTATTGCGAACTGACTTCAGTGGGTCATTATGAAATCTACTCTGTTTTATTGTTTAGAAAAGCATCAATCAAGAAACAGTTTATTATAGTCTGCCAATATTTCAGCTACATCTTTGCCAGCAGCTACGACTTCACATATGCATTTTCTGGAACCAAACAGACCATATTGTACAAATAATTTCAAGCAAATTTAATGTAAAAACAAATACATTTGATATAAACACATACATTAGATATTAAAAATACATTTTTTATCAGCGGTCTTACACATTTGGCAATTATTGAGATTTACCATAAGTAAGTTAGTTGTATAAAATTATTAAATATTAGAATCATATATTACTCATAGACAATCTGTATAAAAAGGGACGAATCACACTGGGAGAGACCCGTAGACTAGTAACAAACACACAAATACTCATGCAACACACACAAACACTTGCATACAAACAGGCAGGATCTATTCTTTCAGCACAAAATAAAGCAACTGTAATACACAGCATCACTGGGAAGTGGAAGAGTTTAACATAAGATGACAAACAGGATGACACAGAGCTTTTTTCATTTATTTATGGCCGATCAGAGTTCCTACACAGCAGGCATTCTGGGCCAGGTCCAGTCTGGAAAAAACAAAAAAATCCAAATAGCGAGCCTCGTTTTCTCTGCCCTCCTTGGCTCACGTCGAGATAGTAGATAGAGGATATTTTCATCGTGTACAATCTGAACTCACAGCTTTGTGGATGTTAGAACTACAACTGATGGTCTGGGCTTTGGAGATGGAGGCTTGGTTCATACATCCTTTATAGTACCACTTAAGAACACAAAAAGCAAAGCAGCACCAGGCAGTGTATGGATGGGGATCATGCTCAGAAAGAGGAAGAGCAGAAAAAAACTGTCTCTATACAACAACAACAAAGAGGAATAAATTAGAATGTAGTTCCAGGGGTGCAGAGATATCAGCCTCTCCGTCCTGTGTGAACCCTGCTGTTCTGAATCTTTTTGTGATGTCTCTGTGGTGGCTGGATAAGGAAGGGCACTGGCTGTTGTAGGGTTATTTGTGAGTGTGGCAGGACAGGTGAGGGGGATTGTGGGGGATCGGTAAAGTGGGGAGGAGGGTGTGTGTGTCTTTGTGGGATCAGGGACTCTCAAGAATAGATCAAGCTCCTGAGGAAGCGGACTGTGCCACGTTTGAAGACGGAGGGACAATCACGCTGCTGGGAAGCTGTCTCGCGTCGGGGAGGAAGCCAAACAACGAGAGGAAAAGCGCTCTGATTTTTCGCACAGGAAGCCCGTCTGCGCCTCCTGCCTGGCTGAGATAAGAGTGCTGCTGTTCCCATGGTCGAGCTCAAGCCCATCCAGCCGCTATCAGGCCGGCCCGGCCCACAACTCCACTCTCCCTGGGCCTCCTCCACTGCAGCGTCAGGCCAGCCGCGCCGGGCTGCTATAAAGAATAAGGGCCTGAGTCAGGGTCCAGCCAGTCAAGACCTCTCAATAAAATGTACATACAATACCTTTCAATGATCAAGCTTTACACACTGCTTTCATTTTTTTTTTTTTAAATCATATATACCTTTTGAAATTTAAGATGAGTATATCTCAGCAAAATCAATATGCAAATGATAAAAAAATATATATAATTATATCAGATAGGCAGACCCAGACAGAATCTAGGAGTTTTCTGCACCCATTTTAGCATAAACTCCCTGAGAAAGAATTTATACAAGGTAATGTGTGTTAAACTAAATGTTTTAGATACATATTGCTAACTGAAAGCATAAATAATTTAGTTTTTAATCAAATTAGAGTATGACAAGTGTTACATTTCTGAAGAAATTTGTTGCCGCAAATTCCTTGTGGGTTTGCCATTAGAACACCAAAGCATTTCTTAAAGGGATAGTTTACCCAAAAATGTTGTTCCAAACTTTTATGCATATCTAAAACCATTGAAAAACATTTTCATCACGTGAAATAAAACTAAATATAAAAAAAAAACCTATTTTATTTGAACTAGTTTTCAATTTTTCAATTTTGTTTTTCTTATTTAAACTGAAGCACTAAAATAACTAAAACTTAATAAAACTAGAAATATATATTTAAAAAAAACTACGTAACACTTTAGTATAGGGACCAATTCTCACTATTAACTAGTTGCTTATTAGCATACCTATTATTAACATAATGTTAATTAGTACATATTTTGTACTTATAATGCACATATTCTGCATGACCATGTTCTACATCCCTAATCCTACCCAATACATAAACTTAACAACTACTAACATACTAACTATTAATAAGCAGCAAATTAGTAATTTATTGAGGTCATCATTAAGTCAACATTAAGTCTTACAAAAGTCATTGTTACTGGTTTTTTAATTGCAAGAGTTGGACCTTCATGGACATATTGGACCAAACAGTATTAATATTAATTGAATCATTGCATTTTTGGATGAACTGTCACTTTAAGTTTGCATGAAGGACAGTTGGCACGCACAGAGAGTTTGTTGCATTATTCCAGCCAACAAGACTTTTCCTCTCAGTGATTTTTCATTTTTAGTTCTTTTAGGAAGCACTCAAAGAATAGGCCAAGAAAATATCACCAATATAACATGTCATGAAGGCAGTACAATAAGGGGAAGCATGACCTAAAAATGGACACATTTTGAGTAGAAATGGCAGTGTCATACTGTAATGTAACACTTTCAGGGTTTGTGTATTTAAAAAAAATATTGGTGTGTGTGTCTATATGGGAGTAAGTCGGGAATGTATGTGGAAGGGTGTTTCTGTGAGATGAGTAATGCTTGCTAAATTTTTCTCATGAGAACGGTGGATATGTGGTGTGTCAGAAATTGAAGAAGGCATGGCAGGATGCGTCTGAGCAATCACAATAATAAACAGCCAGCATTCTGCACAGGAAGTTCATTAAATCATAGTGTTTGATTTAGAAACGTACAAATCGTGCTTGTAAGCACGGAACTGGCTTCTTTTGAAGTGCTTTTTTCTGCACTTTCAACTCGGGAGTTAAATTCAGTTCTGTGACTGTACCAGGCACACATTCACACAAATACGAACACATACACACGAGCGTCTGCATCCACACAAAAATGAATAGAGACACACACATGAAAGGCCTTCTCAAGCATCTGTTCTACAGGCTAAGAGGAAACCCTGTCTGAACACATGCTGAATTAGACAAAACAGGTCTCTATTCACAAACACACACACATGTGTGTGTGTGTGTATGTTTGTACATATAGACACATGTCTCCACTCATATGTGCATTCATTCTAAAAAGAACACATCAAACACACTGTGACCAGGTACAGTGTGAAATAACTGAACAGTTTAAATGGTTTCAGGACATTACACAACGATGGAGAGGATATCTAACTTAGTCTAGTGTGGGAAATCCAAACCTAGCAAAATTGCATTGTCTCTCATGTGTTTTTTCACCTGGATCAAATACTAAATTAAAAGTGACTGAATTTTTGGCCCTGACCCAGTATTCTTCACCGTATCCCTTTCCTCTGTGACTAAACGGCAATGAGGACACGATTAGTCAGTCATTGGGGAAATGTTTTCAAATTTAGAAAGTCCATTGTAATGCTTTCACTTTTTAATACATGAGAGTGGGAAATAAATTGAGATTTTAGAGAGCTCCCAGAGGCCTGAATAAAACAAAGGAACCATAACCTTCCTAAAACAGGGTCTATGCTATGCGAGTGGCTACTTTGGCTCACAATAATAAGGTTGTGTACTTGATCTGCATTTCAATGTGCATTCATCACTGCCTTATTTGATATTTGACAAACATTTATGTGTTTCTGAGTGGATTGTGAACTTACAGGCCTTTCGGAGGACACGGATGCCAGAGCCATTGGATTTGAGGTGGTGGGACACCGTGAGATGTGCAGTGCAGGGCTTGTCTGCTGCCTCGCTGGACAGTCCCAGGTTGCTGAGAGGAAACTGTCTTTTCTCCAATCTGTGGCTTCACTGTGAACAGATTTTGATGAAAAAGAAAAGGCAATGAGGGCATATTGTCATAGTCTCCATTATAAATAATAATACATTATTTATTAAGTGCGTGTGTGTGTGTGTGTGTGTGTGTGTGTGTGTGTGTGTGTGTGTGTGTTTGAGCAAAAAAAAAAAAAAGTAAAGGAAAACAGGATCTTTTTTTTACATTTTAATTATAGCTTGTTAAACTGTCAAATTTACAAAACGGTTTGATTGAATTTGATAAAACAGTTCTATAACATTAAAAGTAGTGCTGTGCAATGATTAATCGTGATTAATTGCATCCAAAATAAAAGTTTTTGTTTATATATCGCCTTTAAAGTTGTCCAAATGATGTCCTTAGCAATGCATGTTACTAATCAAAAGTTACATTCTGATAAATTTACAGTAGGAAATTTACAAAATATCTTCATGGAACATGATCTTTACTTAATATCAAGTATCAAATAATAAAAAAAAAAAATCAATAATTTCGACCCATACAATGTATTTTTGGCTATTGCAACAAATATACCTGTGCAACTTAAGACTGGTTTCATTGTCCAGGGTTAAATATAATATATGTGTGTGTTCTGTGTATATTTAATATGTTTATATAAAGACACACACTTACAGTATATATTTTGAAAATCTTTATATATAAATATATTTAATATATAAACATAAAATTTTTCTTAAATAATATATACATGCATGTGTGTATTTATATATACATAATAAATATACACAGTACACACACATATATTATGTACACAAAAACTTGCAAATAATCGCTGCCCAACACTAATTAAAAGAAAAAAACTCTTTATGTTAAGACTCACCATTTACCACCAACTTAAGTGTGAGGTTCTGATAAAGTCCATACTGCTGGATGCCAGTAAGGATGGTGTAGATTCCTGCATCTTCTTCAGCAACGTCCCGAATGACCAGAGAAAACCCATTTACATGGTAACGGGAGCACTGCTCGGCGGCGACCATCCCATCCTTCAACCTAAGCAATAGATTAAGTTATTGAGATTTCTTCCTCTTTAGGACAAATATGTTGTTTCTGTTCAATTTAATGATCATTTAGTCAACTACTTAGCAGCAGAACTATGTAATCACAGGAAATTCTACCAGATGACTTCAGGTGCAGGGAAAGCCCTTAGTTTTGGAGTAAGACGGAAAGATTTCTGTCCTGCAGAAGCTTGAACCACAGGGCCATCTCTGTGCTTGAGTCGAATGAAAGGCTGGTCTGGGAACAAACAGACAAGAGAGTAAGACAATCAGAAACACGTGTGGACAACTGAGAGATAAAAAGCTGCAAATAGTGAATTAGAATCCATTAGAGGTGGAACAGCAGTTTGGTTTCAAAGCAAATTTGAACCCAGCGACTCACCATAGACAATAACTGTGGTATTTGTTTCTCGCTTGGATGGACCACTTGCTACATGACATTTGTAAAGTCCTCTGTCTGCTTTGCTCAGTCTGGGGATGGTGAGAACACTGTAGAAGAGAATCTTGGTTCGACTCTTTGATATGCGTCTGATGATATTGGCAGATCCATTAGCCTGAAGTAAAAACAAGTAAAGCAAGCTGTGTCACAAACATCAAGAATATAAACAACATGGCTTTCAGATGAAATTAGGTCTACAGATCAGCTGTCCATTTAATGGCCATTTAAAACAATGCCTCCTTAGTGCACAAACTGTCATTTAAAAATTCTCTAGTTGCCAAAAAGAAAAAATTGAGTTTGCTCTTTTATAGCTCAGAAGGTTAAATGGAGTAAGTTATGATATTGCAATATTGAGAAATGTATTTTTACACACACACACACACACACACACACACACACACACACACACACACACACACACACACACACACGCACACACACACACACACACACACACACCGTATGTGTACACACAGGACATTAATTATTAATTAATTATACTCACTAGATTTTTATATTAATTAATTTCCTGAGTTTTGATGGCAGATTTTGATATACAGGTGCTGGTTGTATAATTAGAATATCATCAAAAAGTTGATTTATTTCACTAATTCCATTCAAAAAGTGAAACTTGTATATTATATTTATTCATTACACACAGACTGATATATTTCAAATGTTTATTTCTTTTAATTTTGATGTTTATAACTGACAACTAAGGAAAATCCCAAATTCAGAATCTCAGAAAATTAGAATATTGTGAAAAGGTTCAATATTGAAGACACCTGGTGCCACACTCTAATAAGTTAATTAACTCAAAACACCTGCAAAGCCTTTAAATGGTCTCTCAGTCTAGTTCTGTAGGCTACACAATCATGGGGAAGACTGCTGACTTGACAGTTGTCCAAAAGACGACCATTGACACCATGCACTGACCTTAACCCCATAGAAAATCTATGGGGTATTGGGAAGAGGAAGATGCAATATCCCAGACCCAACAATGCAGAAGAGCTGAAGGCCACTATCAGAGCAACCTGGGCTCTCATAACACCTGAGCAGTGCCACAGACTGATCAACTTCATGACACGCTGCATTGCTGCAGTAATTCAGGCAAAAGGAGCCCCAACTAAGTATTGAGTGCTGTACATGCTCATACTTTTCATTTTTATACTTTTTAAGTTTGCCAAGATTTCTAAAAATCCTTTCTTTGTATTGGTCTTAAGTTATATTCTAATTTTCTGAGATACTGAATTTGGGATTTTCCTTAGTTGTCAGTTATAATCATCAAAATTAAAAGAAATAAACATTTGAAATATATCAGTCTGTGTGTAATGAATGAATATAATATACAAGTTTCACTCTTTGAATGGAATTAGTGAAATAAATCAACTTTTTGATGATATTCTAATTATATGACCGGCACCTGTAAGCACAATTTGAGACTCTAGCGTGGAGAAATTTCATTAATCTTTTTCTCAGAAGAAAAAATTGTGATGCAGGAGACTTAAACAAAAGTCTCCCTTTGCTTTCAGTAAGATATTAAACAAGCAAATTCACGATTTTCTTTCTAATGGGTGTTCGTTGTGGAATTCATTAATTTAGTAGTAATTCATCAAGATGAGTTTAATTTATCTTAAAGGGACAGTTCACTCAAAAGAGAACATTTTGTCATCATTTACTCACCTTCATGTTGTTCCAAACGTGTATGAGTTGAACATAAAATAATATATTTTGAAGAATTCTGGTAATAAAACAGTTGATGGTCCCCATTGACTTTCATAGTAAGCTATTTCTTTCCCTACTATGGAAGTCAGTGGGGACCAACAACTTCAAAATTCTTCAAAATATCTTCTTTTGTGTTCACAGTTTGGAACAACATGAGGGTGAGTAAATGATGACACAGTCTTCATTTTTGGGTGAATTATTGCTTTAAAAATCCGTGTACATAGATTCTGATTAAACCAAGTGCAGAATAAAGATATTAGAAATAGCAGTTCATAAATCACAACTGCATACTGTGTAAACCCCACCTTTTGTGGGTACGTCCAGCTAATGGAAACCCTGGTGTTCCATTCAGCTGTAACGGTGCAGTTCAGTGCTAACATCTGGCCCTGCAACGTGTGGACCAAACCGGTGCTGTTCAAATACACATCCAGAATTTTATTCACTGCAAGAGAAGAAAACGGATGCAATTTTTAAACTTAAATTTAGGTCCCAATTTTTGGTTCAGTTACTCAGGAAGTTACTTATAGAAACCTTAAGTGCTTACCTTTCTGTGGGTCAAGAACTTGTTGCTATATTTGACTCCATTGACGATAGTCTCACAGGAAAATAGCCCGATGTAGAAGAATGTGGGACTACGGATAGTGAAACCTTGCCTGCTGTTCCAGATGATGTTTGTATAATCAGGAACTAACCGGTGGAAATGAAACTGAAAATGTAACAAAAAGGATAATTAAAAAAACATTAACAGCTACACCACAAGCTTTTGCATTTCTTTTAGGTACAACAGAGATTTGTGCTTACACTTTGCAAAGCTCTAAAAGACTTCCATTTGTGTGTATTTTAAAAACAAACTTGCACTTTCAGTTTTAATCTCATTTGGCCAGCGCACACAAGGGCTCTGATGGGTTCAACAGTGCACCGTCCTTCAGAAATTCTTGGAGAGCGGTGTTATGATTTTGTTTACTTCCATATTCAATGGAGGAAATGTTTACAGGCTTAGATGTGACACTGTGGAAGTGTCCTGCCCTTTCTCATGGGATCAGGTGAATGCTTTCCTCCCAGTGTGAGCTGCTCAAAATCTCCTGGTTTCTAGGAAGTACTACTGCATTAGGTAAGGCATTAGATAAGCCCTTTACCCAGGAGCATAACAACTATAGATTATTTCTTTAAGTATGGGCATTTTTGGCCTTGTGGACTTAAAATAAACACTTTTTAAACACATATTTTCGAATAACAATGACCAACAGGTGACCAAATGATAATTCTATCATTTTTTTTAAAGCATTATGAACATTTCCACCACACTGTCATTTCCGCCACATCTCAAATTATGTATTGTGTAACAGCATTCTGTGGTGGAAATGACGGTGGTGGAAATAAATTTGGAACAAAATACTGGAATCTTTTGGCTAACTGCACAGCTAGCAGTCTGTGTATCCTAAATACATACAATTACATAATATGTTCACACTTTTTTGCATAATTTGACAAAATTAGAGCCACAAAAAAATTACGACTTTAAGACCAAGCAATTACCTCTACCAATCGACATTGGACTGAACAAATCAGTGTTATTTTTAAAATTATTAAAAATAGTATTCATTAGCTGAAATAAAGCTGAAATAAAATAAAATATAAATATTAGATGAAAATAACTTTAACAATAATTTGAAATTTAGCCTTGGCAACAAAACATATTAGGTTTAAGTTAAAGCACTAAAATGGAAACTAAAACTGACATAAAAAATAATGTTAAATAGTTATTTTAAGCATGAAAAAAGCACATAACATTACTATAGCTTAAACTAAAATGAAAATTGCAAATATATAATCAAAAGCAAATTCAAAATCTTAATAAATACTATTAATAGTACTTAAAATACTAAAATAACACTGGAACCGTAACTGCTATATCTAGTGCCAATTTCAGCAAAAATAGGATTACTGGGCGAACATCACATCATTTAATTAATATTTATGAACACTTGTAAAGTAAAAGATTGTGCCCCCCTCACCTTTACCAACTAATCCCACCTAAGTCTTAGGTAACCAACATCCCTCCCTATGTCCAATGCGTAAGAGGGGAGGGTGAGGATGTGGAAACGTGACTCCAGTCCATCTCCTCACATCCTGTTACTACAGGATATAGACATCGCGGCTAGGCCCTCAGGTCAGCTTCTGGAAGGGCCCCGCGGCTACTTTCACAGCTTCAGCGAGAGCCTATGTATTGTTCCCTACGCGAAAGGTGCAAGATTATAGATACACTGCCAAGTGCAAAATCCTCTCAGGAAAAAAACACTCTACCAGTGTGTGACAGTCCAAGTTTGAGAAGGGTGGAGAGAGCTTGTATTTATAGCACGTTTACCTTTTGAATATCTGTGCGCAGGGTCGCCAGGACATAAACAAAGCAAACAGAAATGAAATGTGGTGCTTTTTTGAACAAGGAGGGAGGATAGGGATGTCATATCACTAGCATATCCTAAAACAGTTTCCATCCTGCATGCGGGGAGCCAAAGGCAGCGCTATGGGAACTGGTCAACTTGTTCTTTTCCGTTTCCTCTTCTCATCTGAAATTCATCCTGAAATGCTTAAGTCCTTTTTTAAACCCTCTTGAGACTTTTGTTGCCATATCTGGACTTATCCTAAGTCTCCAGAGATGCAGTAGTGTATCTAATCATATCATAAATGCACAGCAAGCCATCTTTTTAAGCTTCATTCCTCAAATCTCTGTCCGTGCCACCAGCTGTGGAAGACATCAGTCTGCGTGAGGTGGTCTCGGCGTCATCTCCTTGGCTTTGTGCAGTGCCAACAAGAAAAGGAAGCTGTGGGCGCCGCTCACTCTGAGCATCAGCTTAAAGTATCCATGTCATGCTGAGCCAAAAAGACTTCTGTACATCCCCTCCACATGTCCTCACGAACACACACACATCCGAACTGGCACAAAGAGACGCACACTTGCCCTTATAACCTGGGGTGATTGTTAGATAAGGACAGGGAGAGTTTATAAATGAGAGTGAGAGGATTCACTCCATGTATGGCAGTGGAAGAGCAGGGATTTGGCACAAATAGCAGACTACAGAAGTACTTGGCACTAATTATCAGCCTTTTTCTGATTATTTGCAATAACAATTCATAACACGTCAATTTGCTCCTACATCGACTTTCAGTCCAGTGCAGCAACAGCGTTTAAATGCTTAGAAAGCGCACACACTGCAATGCGTTTACTGTAGCGACTGCGCACATGCACACAGAGAGTGCGTGCACACACTCATACTGTAGATGTGTACTCTTCCTTTCAAACAGCCAAACGGAGCTAAATATAATAGAATACAAAGTCTTTAGAGAGGCTGTTGTAAAATAACGATTTTAACGCAATTACAAACGTGATGTGAGTTAAGAACATGAAAATAGCAGTGCACGCTTTTTAAAGTAATCACAAGCTGTCTATGCACTATGTACTTATGCACTGTGTACTCAACTGTGTAGTGTATGAATTACATAAGGATATTTTTCATTCATCTTCATAGTCTGATAACACCTCCCCCTCCTCTACATAATTAAAGCTGTGACGGTTGATTGCATTAAGTGTCCAACATTCCACCCTCCTTTTTTTTGTTTATTAAGTGCATCATTTGGGTATTTAAAGTGCATTTTTGCTTTTTGGAATTTTGTGAATACACTACTTTAGTCACTTGCACTAGAATGGCATAAAATAGTGCATAAAAACAGGAATTGGGATGCACACACGGTCATCAGAATTAAATGCAGAAAGATTTTCTTTGGGTTTGAAATGTGAGTAAAAAGCTGTTTTTATGTTTTAATGACAGATGTTAAAAAAATGTCTGTTGAACACTCAATCAGAAATCATAAAAAAAACACTTATTTTTAGACATAAGGAGTTTGTCCCAAAACAACCAGACAAAGCATCATAAAGCAACAAGACATGAATACCCCTTTCAAACTAATAGATCTAGTTATCTCACATCAAACATGTTCTGACTGGCTGAGACTGTCTCACATGTTGTGTTCAGTGCTGAGAAACAGATTTCTTGTTCCTGGAAAGAGGGAAAGCTGATGTGTCTTATGAAATGATCTGTTTGACTCACAGATGAGACACTCTCCTTGACCAACGAGACTTTGGCATCCGGGTTTGTGACTCTGCAGGGGAAGACCAGCGGCTCTCCCTCCTTCATGTACACCACATCTGGGATCTCCGACTGCACCTTTACAAACGGCTGCTGGCTATCTGAAACACCAATGCTGAGGTCAGGAACAAACAGACACTGCATACAAACAGTAGATGCTGACAACAATCTAGAGTCAGCAACAAATACAGAGAGAATGCTCGCTTGTTATCAAACGCTCGCTCTCTGTTGTTTATCAGTTGCACTTTCGCCCCAGTTGCAATATTCTTGTGGCAATGAAAGGCTTTGGGTGTTGCTCGCCCCATTGTTCGAAGCTCTGGTGTTATTAAAGGAACGGAAAAAAAATCTCTGAACATTTTAACAAAAGTACCCCAAGGACTGCTGGATGCTTCCTTGTCGTGCTTTGATTCAATATAAAGGACATAGGGTGAGGCTAAATTGACATGGCCGCAAGAGCGATTGATGGTCCTCTGGGGCCTTGTTGGCTAAGCGGGGGCCGCACCTAGTGACCTGGGGCACCTCTTAGCCTTCCTTAATGCCAGACCAGGGAGGATCTGAGTCTCTTCTGCCCCGGCATGCCCTAAAGGTGCCCACTCCCATGTACAGACACGCATCCCAACAAACATACACAAGGAGACATCGCATCCTCTATCCTCGTCTCCAAGTTGTCCCTCCCCCAGAGCAGCACAGGATATGGACAGCCGGGCTGAGGGAGATAGATAAGGCTGGGTACCCTGGGAAAGGCTGCCCAAGAGCTGAGCCTTTCAACAGCTGGGGCTATTTCTGTCCCCTCGAGGTAGCACGTAAATGAAAGTTATGCTTTTCAAAAGTGAGAGAGGACAGCCTATGGTGTGAGCAAAAACAAAAAATGCCAATGTGAATCCGTGCCAGACGCTCACTTAGTCGGATGTGTTGCCTCGAGAGAAAAATGGTGTTTAGGTATTATTTGCTTCCTGAGGCTTACTGTTTAGCCTTAAGCGACAGAAATGGTCAGTGAGATGGCCAAGCTATTAAACGGAGGCTAGTATCGTGACAAATTGATTTCCTCCCTGGAAATCAGGTCTCTGCTAGGACCTCAAAGTGATCCCAGCGTTTAAAGGGTACTGTCTTTAGCGCCTCATTACAATTCCTACAAAATCATGTTATGTTGTTTAAAGTTTGATTTAAGGCCCGTTCACACCAACAACGATGACTATAATGCTAACTACAACCTAACTATAGTGTCAACATCAGTAGATGATAACATTTTGTTTTTTAACACTCTTCTTTAAATGCTCAAGTTGAGTGAATTTTGATTGGCTGTGAGTGTTGTATCGTTTAACAGCTGGAACAACAAACATTTTGAAAGTGGTTCCAACAGCACTGTTTCTTTTATTTCTCTTTTGCTTTGGATAAAAGCGTCAGATAAATGTAAATGTAATGTATTATAAATTAACAATTGATCAACAAAGAAATTGCAATATCTTCAGTTTGTTTTATTATGCACTATATAGTAAGTAGTTATATACATATTTTAAATTTATATCCTTTGTGTTTCCTTGGTATACCTATTAAGTGATAGTTGATGACCTGATGGAGACATGATTTCAAGGAAGGAGGCTGGAAAGAGAGGATTCAAGGGTTCCAGCGTTCACCTGAAGCATCTTACCTGTGACGTAGACGTACACAGAGGCCTGTTTGCGCTGCTTTTGGCGGTACCTGCAGCGGTAAGAGCCAGTGTGTTGAGCTAAAGCAGGACTGAGCGTCAGGCGGCTGCAGTACTGGTTATTTTTCTTCCCGCATCCAGTCTCTTCTATCTGGGTGCCGTGGTAGACTTTTGGGATACCTGATGGCAAAACCCAATGGAGCTCCCACCGTCCCCTGAAACATCAAGTTTGGATTATACAAGGAGCTTTATACCTAATGGTCCAAGTACATCATGTCAGCATCTCAGTTATCAACATATAATGGAGCCCAAAAGTTTGGGACCACATGAAAATGCTTCTATTTTGCATTTGACTAAACTTTACTAGCATAGAATGTAAGGCCAGATCAGTCAACATGATTTATGGTTGACTTATGATTTGTTTGTTTTGTATTTAGTTTTGCTTTAATGACAGCATAAAATGCATAAAATCTGATGATTTGAGAGACTCTTGTGCATATGAACTTTTGTACAAAGGAGGTAATGGTCAAATTTGATTGACCATTACCTTTTGAAATATTTTAGTCATTTAAATGCCCAAAGCGTTCTGTTTATTTCAAGGTTAAGATCAAATGGCATATCCCAGATCTTCAGTGTGCTCTTAAGATTCTGACCGCACTCAATTTTCATCTTTAATGCTTGCATTTTACAATCTCTTACTCCAAACGTCTACATTCCTCCTGACCAAAATCTGTATCACCTCTGTTAATCATAAAGCCATTCATCCAAAAAATCAGGATCTACTTTTAACCAATTCCTCCTCCTTTAACCATGACAAATCACTCACCTGCAGTTTAGCTGAAGTGTCTGATTTCTTTCTATAATTAGCTGCTTTTCAGTAACATCCAACACTGGAGAACTGAACCTCCCTTTTGTGTCTGTATCTTTCAGATAGAAAACAGAAAGGCATGTTAGAGGTCACTGAATAAGATACTGTGAAGCTTTACAGAGTGACATTGACCACATTTAGGTGATGAGAGTCCATATAAAACTTACATTACATAGGACTATGCCATCTAAAGCTATAGAAACATACCCACAGCTCCTGCTAATACTGCTAGAGTTATATTTTAGGTGCTTCTGAGCACAGCACAACTTTTTCACAGTTGTTATTGAAGATCAGTTGAGTATTGTTCAGAGATTCTTGAGGATCTTTACAAGGCAATGTTTATAGATTATATAAAGGGGATTTACTGAATAAAAAAAATCATCAGAAAACATCACATTAGTGTGGTGTTTAAAAAAAGGTTTTAATAATAATGTTAATAATAATAATGATAAAAACTAAACACATCCAATTCTTTTATATTTAATTTGTTTTATATACTGTATTTATTGTTTTTACGGTAAATAAGTACATAGATAAAATAAACGTAATTATAATAACGTATTTTTCAACTTTGCATATAGATATTTTCTTGTTATCTTCTTGTAATATATGTTAACAAATCCATGCATAAATTTAATTGTATTCACCTGATTAATAAGACAGCACGCCCAATGGAACATAAATCGAACGTAACGACTTAGTATTTTGCACTGAATAACAGGCCTATAAAAATGATTTACCATATCCGCGTTATGCTGTGACATTAATAGCCTATTTAATATGCAGAATCACATGTATGGTAAGCACAAATACACTAAATCAAAAATAGCTTTCACCTCTTTTGTCGTTTAGAAAAAAAAACACTTAAATGTGGGTTAAGGTGGCACATAATTCAATATGATTTTAAACATCTCGTTTCCATGCAGACGTGTCTATAGCTACAACACGAACAGCTCTCACCATTGTTTATTGCTTTAAAAAAAAAAAAAACTACCAGCATCATTTCCTTTCCATTATTAACACTCTATGCGCAGGCCTTGTGCCGTCTATACATTAAAATTGTATTGTAGTTAGACCAATGAAAAAAGGAAGTAGGAGTCAAGCACTTTTTCCCACAGTGAGTCCCGCATGGGATTCAAACAGGCTTGTTATCAGCCGGTCCACACGCTGAGGTTCCGTTTCAGAAACCCTCGACAAGAGCGCCTGCCACTAATGAGGGCACAAAAACCTGCCAAATTCAACAAACCTTACACGTCATATTTGAATAAACGCTAATGAAACAGAGCAAATAAGGCTTAAGTTTAAACAGCGAAGCACGGAGGAAAGGTCAGTTACACGAACAAGGGCTTAATAAAAATGTAAAACACTGAATGGATGTTGCATGCACTTTAAACTTACTTTAATTTTAGTTATAAATTTGTCGGAAAAGACTTTATCGACACGTCATTTTTGTGTTTATTAATTTAATTCTTCAGTCTTTACTTGTGTGACAACTTAAATATCACAAGAAGAAAAAAATGCATCAATATCTATAAAGAGTGATTCGTAAAATTATTAGTAGCTAGCTAAAACAGCACCCACTGGGAAAACTAGGCCTGTTACATAGGCTACTGAAATTCTTCGTTATTTAAATAGATTATTTAAAAAAAAATAGTTTTGTGCGTGCTATTCTAAATGGTTAAAGGTAAGTAAATGAAACATTTTTTAAGTTCTACAAAGGAATTTTATTCTTTGCTTGACTTTTAAGTGCTTAACTTTATTGATCACAAAGAATAATAAACCCAGTCCAAGAACGTTTCTTGATAAGAAGGTTCTGTGCTGAACTCTTAAGGTGCTGCAAACTAGAATTTTAATTTTAACAAGAATAAGCTACACGGAAATGCAATTATTATTAGCCTATTATAATTATTTCAGTTGCATTACTACATTTATTTATTTATTTTTTAAATAGTGAATTATTTTTGTTCATTTGAAATTGTTTTATTAGTGCATTTTTTGTAGAACTTTTTTTAGGAATCTTTCTAAAATCCATTATCCTGATTAATTTTACAAAATTATTTTTTCCGGCGTACCCTAACGTTTTTGAGCACGCAGATGCATGGGACATATGCTTAAAACACATGTTTGGCCATTTAATCAATTTCAGTTTTCCATCCTGTGATGTGAGTGGTGAATTGTTGACCAATAAAGCACTAATAATCACGCAGTGCGGACAGTACATCGCTTTACCCCTTGCTTCCTCCCCTTGGGTCTGTTTTAGCTATAACACCCTGATTAGCGCTGGTTCCTGCCTCACGGTGGTCATGACCCCGAAGTCATTTATATTAGAACTTCCATTTCACAAAATCATCAGGCTCAGGAAATAACGCCCTCTCTGATTCAACCGGGGCCAAGCATTAAAGACGGATGCCAAGTAAGAGCAGAGAGGTCTCTACTATCAAAACAACTTGTCCCACTATGGCAGGCCGATTTAGCATGTATTTCTTAAAACTAACTAACGTCTGTTTTTATATTAGTAGCCTACTTATTTTTATTATTATTAAGCGATTATATTTGTACATTTTTCTATCTGTATAATTGTTTCTTGTACATATGTTTTGTCTATTGTGCACATAACTTATTTTGTCTGTTGTGATTTTTTATATGCATTTTTCATCGCTCATTCTGATTTCCATTTCACTTATTCGTTCAATAATATTACCAAACCATTAGATTGTCACATTCCAATCAAAATAGTTACAAGTAACTACTTTTTTTTTCTCTAACAGTGTAATTTTTATAATCAAATTTTATATGGATATGAGTTTCAGCTATCAACTATTCTTTTCAGACAAATCGTTTGGACAATTGTGATTGTATAGATAGTCTAGTTGGATTAAGTTCTATTAATTAAAACGAAAATGCTACTAGTAACAAAAATACTAGTTCGTTTTAAATTATACATGTAAATGTTAAATAGGCTTGCCATAGTCTTGGAAAAACAAATTGTGGCACATCTGATTCAGCGCTAATTTACTTTCGTTTAACGCGTAATTTTGCATTTTTGCAGTACACATTATTACCAACTGGGCATGAATACAAGAATAATAAAAAAAAGCTAACAAGTTAGTATGTTTATTCAAAGTGAATGGAAGTCTCCTCATTATGAAATACAAATGATGCGCTGTGACTAAGGAATGCCATACTCACATCCTCAAGCATTCCCAAAATGTTCTTTCATCCTTTAGCATTAATGGAGTATTTAACCGTGCATATTTGAAAAATAAATGTATGGCTTAGATGTTTAATATGAATAAGAATGAAAACTGATATTCTATGATAAAAGTAAATTTCATTATACATACCTTTAGTCAGAACACGCCCTGACAATCCAAATATCATCACAAATAATATATCGAACATTCTCTTGGTCTTGCTTGAGGTCCTTTGCTGGGATATTAACACCTATGAAGAAACACTGCAGATCCAATACTCCAGAGAATCAATTCACCTTACAACTCCTCAACCCCTGCTTTCACATGGACTACAATCAACTTCGGTGTCGTCCAGAGTATATGAACTCTTGAAGCGGGAGGACCACGCATGAATTCCAGTTAAACTCTTGCCCATTATGACCGCGGGCTGGGATTTATTCATTTCCCACTGCCACCGGAGCTTCCGTGACGCTCATCGACACACCCATCCCGCGCGACTGACGTGACCTACAAGGGCCCGATGTACAGCACCGCTCCTGTGTCTTTCCTCCACTTCATCAATCAAATCATAAATAAACAAGCTTATTGCTGTAAATCCAGCGCTGTCTGAAGTTATCCCACCCTTGCAATCCTTAAAAGAGGAGAGTAAATCCATGAGGGTAAACAACTGAGGTTCGTTCAGAGAGACTAGGAGTGGGGAAAAAAAGATAGTGAAGATCAACGGAAATTTTGGTTATCCTGCTTGCACATTAACAATGCATAATATAGGAAGTTAATAAAAACGAACAGGAGAGTAATTAATATAAAATAACACCAAGGATATTTGCTCTAAGATACCGATCTTTCCATTATATCCTCCATTATATTTCTTTGAAGTATCAACTTTGTCTCAGATGTTTCTCCTAAAATTCCTCAAATGGACACAAATGAGACCATTGTTGTCATACAAAAAAGTAAATTAAGCTCAGATAATTGGTCTTGGAAGAAAATTTGATGAGAATTGTTTGAGATCATACTGGAATCTCTCATTTTAATTCAAATTTAAAATTTGAGCCCAGTTTGAAACTTTGTCAAGATCTCTTGAAAATCTCAGAGGCAGGTGAGATTAATTCAATATTCTTCTCAAAAGAAAAAGCTAATGAAAGAAAAAAAACTCGATTTGAACATTTAATCTTATTGCTGTCTAGGAGAAACAACTCACTCGTTTGTTTTCATACCTCTAAAATATATTATATACATTAACCATGATTATATTTACATTAAATAAGAAAGAAACGAGTGGGAAACACGTAGGCATGATTTACACTTCATTGAAACATGCAATATAAAAACAGATCACAGAGTGGAAGTAATGTAGCACCTCTTTTTAATATAATTCTATTTTTCATATATCTAATATAAAGTATCAACATTTGCTCCTTTTTGACATTTACATCTGGTTTTTCAGGTATACAGATCATAATGTGTGCGTAACTAAAAAAGTACTGAGTAAGATGTAATGTCAAATCATGACCAGTAGAGAGAGTCTTAAGGGCTGCCTGCTCTCTCCCAATAAGGGAGAAGCCAATAATTTTTGTGATAAAAAAAACCTACAAAAACATACAAAACAGTAACAATAATGACTAAAATTCATGTTGGTCATCATTTCTGACATGCAATCAGTTTCACAGTTGGACATATTTGAAAAGGACCATGAAGTGGAGGGTTTATATCATTCTTAAACAATGAAAAAAAATTCCATTAACATGAATAAATGAATGAAAACTAATATTAAGCCACTGTATGCAAATAACACAAATCTTACCAAGAGAACTCTTTCCACTGCAAATAATCTCCTCAATCTCTACACTAGTAGTCCACTGTCAAGGCTTTATAGAATACAGTTGGTTTGTAGGTGGTTCTTATGAGTTTGGGGCATAAAGAGGGGAGTGAAGCTGCTGGAAGACCGTGGGTAGAGGTTTCAAACGCTGAGCAACAGGAATTGGTAGGAAATTGCTTCCGATGCAGAGGTGTTGATGTTTGCTGTGTGTCTGGGCACCATGAGAGCTGGGCCGGTGCACCTCGATCACATGCAACTGAGTGCGGGCCAATCACCCGTTCTCTGGTGTAAATATATGTGTGCGTGTGTAAGTCACACCTGGCCTTTCGTCTGCTGGTGAATCCAGTCTGTGAACTTTATGACACGTGTGTAAACTCCAGGCCGGTTCTGTCGGGCACAGCCCTCACCCCAGCTCACGATGCCTGCTAGAAACCACCTCCGGCCACGTTCCAGACACACTAAAGGTCCCCCAGAGTCTCCCTGTGCGAACACAGATGTGAATATATGAACGGTGAACATTGACAAGCAGCGAACACAAAAGCACACACTAACCTGACAAGCATCCACTCCTCCCTGAATGTTTCCGGCGCAAAGCATTCTGGGAGTGACCGCATCGTCATACATTTTATTACAAGTGTTGTGACTGATGATGTTAACGGTGGCCTCTTGCAGCAATGTGGCCAATTCACCTGAAATCAGAGGTTTTTGGATGGAAACAATGCATGTAATGACATGAAATGGTGTTTGCAACAGATTTGACTTGTTTAATCTGACTTATTTCTAAAACCCTTCTGCTCGTTAAAGTTTTCGGACATAAAAATATTTCAAATATAAAAATAAACTCATTTCTTATTAGTCAGGCATGCATTTTAAAATAATTTTGAAAAATCTCCATAGCAAATATAAGTACCAATGAAATTTGTATCATATATCTAGCAAAAAATAAAAAATTTTAATTTGATATTTACAAAAAACTTATATTTTCTTTCCCTTCATGGCATTAAAGGAGCCATGTGTAATGTCTGGCAAAAAAATCAAGTCATACTCCACATTCCATACCAGATGGGGGCAGTATGCCTCAATAAAGTGAATTGGTCTACTCTAGAGTAACAAACGAGAAACGGCATAGTCTCTATGCTCCGCCCCTACCTTCACAACAACCCTAGAGCCATAGCCGAAGCCTAAAGGACGTTTTGCCTCCAGAGGAACGTTGGGTGATGTCAAGTGATTTTGAAACATGACATCTTCAAGCTACTCCCCTTCACCTTTACCAGTGAATATGTTCATATTCGTTTTGTTCATATTACATTTTGAATTGTATATACACATTATTTGAATTAAATTAATTTGACAGACAGCATTCTGTCAACATAATTGCTAGCGCCAACCAACGTAACCAGAGCTGCCAACTCTCAAGCATTCACCGTGAGACACACGCAATTGACTCTTTTCACACGCTTTCAAAAACTTGACCGCTCTGAATATAGTGAGTGAGTGCGCGCGCGGCCGGGGCGCTCTCTCTCTCTCTCTCTCTCTCTCTCTCTCTCTCTCTGGTCTCTCTCTCTCTCTCTCGGGTTCATTATCATCGAAGACATTTCAAGCTTCTTAGGTAATGTTACATTTTAGCATCAGCTTGGTAGAGACGGGCTTTGGTAGATAACAGGTGAAAACCGGATCGGATCTGTGGGTAAGTTATAGCTAGCTTACTATCAAATGCAGCTACGGTTAGCCATCACTAACATTAGCACGTTTATCGAACATCCTTCGATACATTTCTATAACTTCCCGAAAAAAATACGCAAACATATAAAACAAACTTCTAGCGAAATACTAACAGCATCTTACTTAACAATCCAAAAGAAATGTTGCAAGTTCGGAGTCGAAGCTCATTTCTTTCAACTCCATCAGTTGTCTCCAGCGATGGAAAGCAGTGCCGATGTTTACTCTGGTTCGGCTCCTTTTCTTATCGGATTTGATTTGTGATTCCGAGCGCGGTTGCTTGACATCAGCTTCAAGTTCGCCCACAAGCTGTGCGAGTTATTCGTGTATTGCAGGTTGGCTGGTGGTTATGTTGCCCGCATACCGCCTCCAATGGCCGAAACTGGTATTACGACACCTGTCGGGCCGTGGCTAGTAATGCTAATGCTAATTAAGGTTGATATCTCTGCAGCACTATAACTTGACATTTTTTTAATGACATCATCGCCCTTATTTCTTCTCATTCTTTTGATGCGTGTAGGTAATTTTTTGGATATTTTTACCTCAATTTTTACACATGGCACCTTTAAACCCAACTATAGTGACTTCCGCTTCTGTGAACCATGGAAATGTGAAGCATATCTAATGTGTGACTTTGCCATTTCCATGGGGATCCTGGGGGATTTTTCAGTGGGTGTGGTCAAAGATGATTTCTTTAGAATGCGTTTTTCTCACCTTTAGTCATCGTATGAATCATGTGTTTCAAGACAGTGTTGCTAACGTTGTCTTGCTTCAGCTCAACAAGAAGTAATTGTTTGTTCTGAATGAGTTTCTACAACGTGCCATACCTTCTTCTGATAGAACCCCCCATCCAGTGACAAAGCAGCTGGTTCCGGAGGTGAAGGCGTGAGAGGAGGCAGGAATGCAGACGGGCTGTACCAACTCATTGAAAAAGACAGGGGCGCTTAGTTCTAGAAGGGCGATGTCATAGTCGGAGGTGAATTGGTCATATTGAGAATGCAAGACGATGCGACGGATTTGTCTGGTGGCCGCTGCGTTGCTGACCGAGTTCATTACCCGCATGCCCATGTAGGCCCTCCATGATCGCGCATCAGAATACCTGCCAAAACATTTTTTCAATTATTTTTTCAGTATTCTTTGATGAATAAAATGTTCAAAACAACAGCATTTATTTTTTGTAACATTATAAATGCCTTTACTATCACTTTTGATACATTCAATGTATCCTTGCTGAATAAAAGTCAAATCTTCCAAAAATGAATACTGACCCCAAACAGTAGTGCATGTGCCTGAATAAAACCTCACTTGATTGCATCCGAGTCCTGAAAGCAGTGAGCTGCAGAGACAAGCCAGCGGCTGGCCACCAGAGATGCCCCGCACACATGACCATAGCGCTCCATCTGAAGGCTGACCTGCCATGGCCATGAGCCTGCCTGGGCATCCGTTCCACCCACAATCTTTGCCCTCTTCCTGGGCCTCGTGCCACAGCCTACATGCACAGCATGACATTTGTAGGATTTGTTATGCAAGCAAAGAATCTTACTTGCAAGAAAAATGTAACTGCCTCTAATAATAAATTTGATGTGAATATGTAATTCCATGAGAATGCTCACTACAGCGCAACTCATCTGAACCATCTTTGCAGTCTTTAATGCCGTCACACTCCGGATTGATCTTACTCAAGCACTTTCCACTAGCACATTTGAAGGAGGAAGGAGAGCATCCTTTAGAAACTGCAAGAGACAGAATATTCAGCATCACTGATCAAATGAAAGAACTAGAGGACATATGATCATAAAAAGATTTCACACAGTTTTCTTTCTGATTGTGCCATTTGTGTTTGTTATGAATGTGTTCATGCTGAAATCCATGTGACTTGATTGTCCAAATGCATTTTTGGTCCAGTAAGCAAGGAATGATGACAAAATAGAGCAGAATTGTAGGTAAAGTGGGTTTTACTCACATGTTCTTGTGCAGTTGAGTTCATCACTGCGGTCTTTGCAGTCCACAATCCCGTCACACACTGAGGCTTTGGTGAGGCAGATTTTGTTTGGGCACATATGGTAGCATTTACCTCCTAAAAAGTGGGCAAAATGAACACAAAAAGAAAAGAGTTTGACAAACGTATAAGTTGTTGGTCACAATTACCGTTGCTTGGTGATATTTCGCAAGCAGAATAGTAATTTCAAAAGGAATCCGCAAATGGGAGTTTTGAGTTAAAAGATCCCCACACAGATTTCGCTCATGTTCAAGTTAGACAAGCAACTTTGCCTCACTGAGCAACAGAAAGCTGCTTAATTTCAAAGTGACTTATGTGTGCACATGCACACACACGCACACATACACACACTGAAACATAGGGCATGGTGAAACACACACACACACAAACACACTGAAACATAGTCAGGTCTTACCACAAACTCTCTCCACACGTCTGTAGCAATGAAAACAGACATCTCTGAGTATCAGTGAATGCAGAATTGAGCATGCTGAAGTATTAAATCTTCTTAAGGATTAATAAAAAGACACTCTTACCACAGTTATTCTCTTCACTGCTGTCATCACATGCGGTGTTACACTGGCTGTGTGGTCTGCACTGACCCATACAATAAACTTCTCCTGGTTTACACGTGTCTAATGGCAAAGTAGAACAGGGTTAAATAAGACAACAATGCTTGGCTGAAAAGAATGTATGGAAAATCAAACTCATGCACTTACAGCATTTAGCCTCATCTCGTCCATCAGAACAGTCTTTTGCTCCATCACACACTTTCCTCAGAGGAATACACTTGCCATCTCCACAGCGGAACTGCCTCGGACATGCTAATATGGGAGAAAAATCATGATTAGTGAAGTGTACATTTGTGTTTTGATTCAATTAGCTCATAATTCTTTATAAAATAATGCCATGATAGGTTAAGAATTTTATTTTTAGAAATTAAATAAGTGTGTTAGGAATAGGGAACAAAATTGGGTCTCAATCTCCGTACAAAATGTAAGCATTTTTCTATTTCTATTTTTCAACAAATGGTTAGTTTAAGAGTCATTTAACCTTCAGAAATCATTTTGTTATTCATACCCCAGTAACTTGAGTAACAGGGTTAAGCTTTAATGCAGTGCACTAAAATGTGTGTAAAAACTGACCAAATGAAATGAGATTATTTATTTGTTTTCCTACTACCTGGTAGAAACAGTCCAAATTATGTTACATCTTATATGTCACAATTTTAAGGAATTATAAGAATTTTATAATGCATTTATTTATTTTTGTTACATTGAATAACATGCTCTAACATGCTTTTTGCACAGAAAATGTGGGACATAATTATTATCATTTTGTAAAATAATTCACTGCAGCTAATCAACTTATTAGATTGTGAAAATTATGACATCCTTGAATGATTTTATTACTTTAAAAATTTTATTTAACCACAATTTTAAAGGTGTTACACACATTTCATGTACTTGAAACTAGAACCCTTTTGAGACAGTCTAATTTTAGATTAAATAATAGTTTGTCTAACAAATCAAGTAGTTTTCACAACTAAATTATTTACATTTGGCTCTGATCACATAGTAGTAACAGAGACAAATATTCCGCATTCAAGACACAAAACAAAAATTAAAACCCAAATCAAGTTACTTTACAAAATAGGGAAAAAAAACAAAAAACTTTAATATGCTTTTTCAAAAAAACACATAAAGGACTCACCGCTTTCAGGAGAGAAGGCCCTGTAGATCAGATAAAAACCTTTATGGGTCAAAGACTCATCCGAGTGAAAGTGCAGCTGGACGGGTGAAGAGTAGATCCTCTTTCTGCTGCTGTCCCCAACTGGGTTACAGAGTCTGTGGAAGCGTAAGAAAAACTCACACATGCACACAAATATGCCAGCAGTTCAGCAAAAACATCTGACATGATTCTCAAAGGATGTATTATAAACCTAGTGCATGTAGAGCCACAGCTCGTATAGGGAAGTTTAGGTCAGCTGTTTTCTAGTCATGAATACATGAATAACATGACACTCACTTTACGCCACCTATTTCCAGCCAATCTTTTTCGCAGGTGCTCGAGGCCGGTGAATCCTGAATGTCTAGCATCACAATGGTCACAGAGAGAAGGTATCCCGGCAACGGAGCCTAAAAGAGAAACCAGACTCTCAACGGACGCACTCTTACACAAAGCAGCAGCCACCCTGTGCTCCTCGTCTCAAAGTGGGAACATCCCAGGCCTCTGAATGGGGTTCACAGGGCACTGGGGAAGAGGCTCATGGGATACCTGGGAAAGCCTTTAGCCTTAACTCACCCTGATTTTCCAGTTACAGTCCACATTTGGAGGGTAGTAGGCGGGGTAGTAAGGGGACGTCACCGTGCCGTTCCACGCAGTGAGGAAACCACCGCACTCTGCAGAAACAGTGGCACAGAACCAAAGAATTTCTGATTCCTGAACAGAATAATGACTAAAATTATAGCATCTCATGCTGACTGCTAATTCACACACCGGTTTTGGGTATAGCTTGGAAATAAGCTTTGAAGATGGCTCCTTGCCTCTGACGACTGAAAGAAAATGTGACAAGCATGACGTTTCCAGAAGATGTCAGTTTCATTACAGGGGATGTTCCTGATATTGGCAGACCACACCATCTGGGAAGAAGAGAGATGTCGTTAGATATACAAAAACAAAAAACGGCATTCATGCATTGAGTAAACAGTTTATATAAACAAAAGTTTAGATTATTTGTATGCTCAAATTGCAGTTGTGATGGTATGTGTGGTATGTGTGACATGTCCGGCCACTGACATCAAACCCGGTGTGCAACGTCATGATGTGGCATATTTGAATTTAAATGATACTGTATTTGAGAGCTACACCAGAGGTATTCAGCAAAATTCTGTCCATTCCTCACAACGAACAAACATATGAATTCAGAAGACTTGAAATATACAATACCGTTCAAAAGTTTGAGGTCATTAGGTTTTTTTTTTTCAATAAATTAATACTTTTATTTAGCAAGGATGCATTAAATCATTTAAAAGTAATAAAGAATTTTATATTGTTACAAAAGATTTCTATTTCACATAAATGCTATTCTTTAAAACTTTAATTTAACAAAGAATACTGAAAAAAATGTATCATGGTTTCCACAAAAGTATTAAGCAGATACTTATAATCATAAGAAATGTTTCTCACATCAACTTATTAAAGTGATTTCTGAAGCATAATGTGACACTAAAAAAAAAAAAAATCAGCTTTTTCCTCATAGAAATAAATTACACTTTAAAATACATTAAAATAGAAAACAATTAAAATAAAATAAATAAATAAAAATAAAACAAAAGGACCACTTTTAGGGTGCTTTTTTGCCATGTTTAGAACTTGACAGTTTCTGTTTCCATCATTAAAAAAGTATGGAGATTCTACAAAATATCTTTCTTTGTGATCCAAGATCACAAATGGGTTTGCTTTGACAGTAAATGACATAATTTTTCATTTCTGGGTGAACTAACCCTCCAAGAATTGTAATTAAATCAATAACACCGAAACGTACAAAGATGCAAATGGACAAAAATGGACTTTCTCTAAGTGCTGTCCCGCTTACCTGGCGATGATCTTGTTCTGAAGCGGCAGTAGGAAATCATAAGCAGACAGCTTGTTGGCAGAGCAGCTTCCAGGTGTCGCCCCTTGAAGTGTGAGAATGACAAGTTGCACGACGTGACCGGGCGGCACCCGAAGCCTCCACTGGTAATACGGCTTTTTCGGACTGACAAGACTGAGTGTGCGATTGTTTCCATACTTAGCGTACAGGTCAAAAGACATGGCTGTTAGGCAGATGAGAGTAAGACATGATCAAAATGAGTGAATAAATCAAGAATACAACCAAAATAATGACTGTAGAGGAATTTTCATGAAAGAATGACAGTATGATAATGATAGTACACTGTAAAACCTGTCTGGTGGAAGAACTTGCATGCAGAGTTTACTCAGAGGATTAATGGGACATGGTTGCATTTGAATTGCCTTACCTACGCATAGCTTACTTGTGTTTTTCTTCACTCATGGTACGACGTATCATGTAGGATACAGAAGAGCTTAGTTTAACCAACGTTTGGCAGCTCAAATGAGTCAGTGTTCATAAATCATGTGAGTAAACTCAACAGGCTTTACAGTGTATTATGGTTGTACCCTGCAGCCCCAACTGCCACTTGCCACTCTGTAAAGAGTTTGGGTTCTTTATTTTTTCTGCTTTGTCATCAGAATCTTCATCGTCGTCATCCTCGGCATCACCACCATTATCTGCATTCAAACCTGCAGACACAGGAACATACGTTAAGATGTTCCTTACTTTGGAAAAGACAAAAACAGAGGGATGAAACGCTCTTAACCCAGCAGACGCAGTGTGTCCTCGTCCCTCTCCATGTAGTAGCGTTCCTCGTTTCTGCTAAAAAGGACCTTGTTGGTTCCAGGTAGACGCCGTTGCAACCGGGATGGGTTCACTCTCCGGAGTTCCTCAGCAATAACGGGAGGAGCAGAGAATTTACTCCAGTAGTACACACAAAGACCTTCCACTCCTACTGTCATCAGGACACATGACTTTTAACAAGATGGGTTTATAGGCTTTGAATTGAAATCAAGTGGGGGAATGCATATATTAACAGGTGCCAAATGCATGACATAGAAACCCACAAATAATGATGCTGTGTAAATGACTACTAAGTTTGTACAGTTGCAATGAGGCATCACACCTACACTACTATTCAAAAGTTCAGGGTGGGTAATGTATTAAAATGTTTTTCAGAGAAGTCTCTTATGCTCACCAACGAAGCATTTATTTACATTTAGATACAAAAATACAGTAAAACAGTAATATTCTGAAATATAATAGCTGTTTATGTACTATATTTTAAAATGTAGCCTAATTTATTATTGCGATGCAAAGCTGAATTTTCAGCAGCCATTATTCCAGTCTTCAGTGTCACATTTGAAACAGAAAACTTTTGTAACATTAATAAATGTATTCATTTAAGCTTATTAGGTGCACTTTTAAACAGGGTCAGGTGGAATAATGCCTGATCAGGTCATCCGAACAACACCTTCATTCAAAGCTACAAAAAAAAAACACACACTTAGTATTCTGCACATTTCATATAGCATTGAATGGCACCAGACCAGAGAATAAAGGCTATTGGTATGCTGTGCCATCACTGACAGACTACAGAGAAACCAGTGCACGGAGTACAGCAGACAACCTCGAGTGACCACATTAGAGCAGGACTGGCAGTTAAGAAAAGTAAAACACATTACATTTACTACAAGTACTACTTGAACAACAGCTGTGACTAAAGTGCTGAACATACTGCAAGACCGTTTCAGTGTTGTTGGTAACTAAATCTACAACTAAAATGATAGTTTCTGTTAGTTGGTACACATTAGATGATGCACATTAGATGAAAAATTTAAATGTTGCTTTGGCAACTACTAAATCCTAATTTAAAACATTAATGCATACTATAATAGTCTATATGAAAAGGGTAACACTTTATTTTAAGGTGTCATTATTACACGTTACATGTCCTTACTATTATAATAACAATTAATTATGTATAATTACATGCAAGTAACCCTAAGCCAAACCCTAAACCTAACTCTAACCATATAGTAAGTATATGTAGTTAATCAATATAACTGACTACTTAAATGTATAATAACACTGTAAAACACCTTAAAAAAAAGTGCAACCATAATACTACTAAAATAACACTTGACTATTGTGGTCATTGTTCAAAGTGGTGTCACACTTTTTTAATTGTTATATTTTTCTATTATTCCTTTTTGATCATTGATTAGAGGTTTGGTAAGTGAATTTTTTTGAAAAAATAACATAAAATGTCATTACTATCTGACTGATATCATTGCAGCAGAACAGATGTCCTGAGAAATCGCAACTGTCAGTGCAAAACAGCAATAAATAAATAAAAAATAGAGATGTGGGCACTTTTTAGCCAATCAGAAACCATTTTGTGTGCTTGCACATAAACACAATGGATAAAGGCTCATTTTGATGTAGTTTATAAACATACTGTGATATCTGTGTTCATGTACAGACTCACCTGAATGCAATAATTCCTGAGTGCTGGTAATACGTGCTCCATGGTGAAGAATCATACAACTCTGAGAACAGATCCACGGCACATCAACCGAAAGGAAGTAAAGAGATGATACAGAAAAATTACCATGACAAACACCAGCCGCTATTCTTTTTCCATTCTCAAACTATTTCTGAAAGCTGTAAACAAACCACTGATAACATCTACCAAGGTCATGAAGTTTCCGCCTGGTATAAACAGTATTTTGAGACGTCTCAGTGACATCAGAGCTACGGAAGGCGTGACGTCATTGAAGAAGGTGAGACATCAGTGGCCCAGGCGAGACCTGCAGCCTTGGCACAAAAGCACTGTTCTTGTGCTATTGGCTTTGAGCAACAAGAGCTTTGGGCAACAACAGCGCCATTGTCTGGGGCTCAATGTCATCCTGAAGCACTGGATGGAAGGGGCGGGCGGTGGGTTTAGAACTAGTTTTATGAGCTAGAGTGCACACCTGCAGGCCATCAGTTCTCACAATCGCATTCGCTCACTATTAAATTGGATTAAATGGGTTCCGTTTAGGCTAATTAGAGCATCGCGCCGGACGAGAAGCCACACTTGGCTGGCTTCCTCATTGGCCTCCATTAATCTCACGCCTAATGCAGACACAAATGCCAACCATTCCCATGATACTGGCTTTCCTGCCCTCTCTTTCGGTGCCCTAAATCCTTACTTTCTCTCTCTCTACTGGCCTACTCTGTCCCCTGGTCTACCTTTCTTTTCTCCGCTGGCTGCAGCCTCTCAGAAAAGAGGTACAGTGCATCTGATTGTGTGTGAGGAAGCCCACAGACAATGTTTTTATTGAAGGACTGATCTTCCTCTCACTCAGCCTGCCTGGGCCCTGTCCCTCTCACAAACACTGTTCTTGTCCTCAGCCCTGAAAAGCCGTAGTCCTCTGGGAGCCAGTCTCACCGCGCTGCCTCACACCGAGCTGGGCTCCAGTTACAGTTGGCTTTACATTTAAGAGGGCCACGGAGCGGCCGAAGACTCATCAGAGCCTGCTTTACATTTAAAAGGGTGACGATGAGGGACGAGCGCACCACTGGACCTGCAGCTCTGGTGGACTTTGCGTTTGAAAGTGCCAGGGCCGAGCATCGTTCCTTGAATGGTCTCTGGAGAGTGGCTGCATTCCGGAGAGATCACGGAGAAACCAGCTTTGTTGCCGAGGACGGCACAGAGAGACTGTTATGTATGTTTATGCTTACATAATGGCTTAGCGCCTGAGACTGGAGGCGGAACTTTGTAGACGACGGGTCTGCCAGGTCTGGAGAGAAGCTGAGGTTGGAGAACTCAATGCTTCCTCCAAGGTAGAACACTGAGAGCGATGGAGAGGCTGCGGGAACAGGAACACTTATATGAAGAGATGATACATTCAGAGATAACACAAAACATTTTAAAATGCTTTAAAAAGTTTAAATGTTGATGAAAATGATCTGTACAGTTGGATTATATATCAAAATATTAAATCAAGTGCCATTTATTTTAAAAACAGAAGCACACAGATACTTTTCAAGCAAAATATTTCACAAAAAAAGTTGCAAAATACTTAAATAGGCTGCCAAGCGATTAATCAAGATTAATCATATCCAAAATACAAGTTTGTGTTTACATAATATATATGTGTGTGTACTATTAAAAATATTTTGGGGGTCAGTAAGGTCTTTTTTAGAATTAATATGAATAATTTTATTCAGAAAGGGTGCATTAAATGCATTAAATTGATCAAAAGTGACAATTAAGACATTTACCCCCGGTTTCACAGACAAGGCTTAAGGCTACTCCTAGACTAAAATGTAAATCTGAGCTGTTTCACCTGAAAGAAACTTGCACTGACTGATCTTAAAACATGTCAGTGCTTTTGTTATGTCTTAAAGGGGTCATATGATGCGATTAAAAATTTTCCATTATCTTTGGAGTGTTACAAGCTCTTGGTGAATAAAGAAGATCTGTGAAGTTGCAAAGACTAAAGTCTCAAATCCAAAGAGATATTCTTTATAAAAGTTAAAAGTCATCCACACCCCCCTAAAATGGCTCGTTCTAACACGCCCCCACATGACTACATCACTATGTGGGAAGATTTGCATAACGCCGCCCAAATGTTCACGCAAAGAAAGAAGGCGTAACGTTTATTCTCTCTGTTTGCTGCCGCTGCCATGTTGTGGAGTCGCTCTGTGTTCCATTGAAGTGAAACTACTTTGTTTGGCCTTTCTAAAGAGGACACAACTAGAAATCAGTGGTTAAGTTGTATTTCAACACTGTTCCACAACAGTTCAACCCAAATATTCAGA
Organism: Cyprinus carpio; assembly: GCF_018340385.1. NCBI lineage: Eukaryota > Metazoa > Chordata > Actinopteri > Cypriniformes > Cyprinidae > Cyprinus > Cyprinus carpio. The sequence goes on from NC_056620.1 coordinate 14,222,485, forward strand.
TGTGTGCTGCGCATTTTATGGAGGATAAGGACTGTTTCCTGAACCAGTAGCCTGCAATGCGTCTGTGGCAAAAAGGTTGTTTCTATAAAGTTCAAACTTTGCAAGGACAGTCTGGCGCTTCTGAGGGGTTTTTTATATTTAAATAATTTGCCACTGATGATTCAAATGCGAGTTTTGAGCAGTGGAGTAGGCTTGTTGTTTGTTGTTTCTCAGATCACATATGCAGACATGGTTTTATGTTTACGCAGCGCGATACGCAGCATGATACGCAACACGTTAAAATACAGTATAAGTCATTATAATCAGTAATTTATGTCCCCACTGGATGCAAGAATGCCTCGTTTATAATGGATTTTATTGGTTTTGTCTCATCTAGTGATGTCCGGATGACGAACGAATCTTTCTATTTAACCGGATCTTCTTAGTGAACCGGTCGAACCAGTTCACCAAATCAATCATTTAAAACTGTTTGCATCTCCAGTATGCACTAATCCACAAATTACTTAAATTATTCAGTTTATAAACGTGCCTTATACTCCCGCTGACACGAAATAAACCAATACCCCGAGTTATTCAGTTACTCCTAACTGTACATTGACTGAACTACTAAAAGAGAACCGATTTCAACAATTCCTCTCCTCTGTCTCTCTCCAAATCAGCGTAGCACCATTTTTGCAAATCTGAGCAGTACACAGTGTACGCTCTGCTGTGTCAGCCAAGCTGCGCCGATGCGCTGTTTTCCTTCAAACCAAAGCGTAAATACACATAAAAAACGTATCCTTGTGGCGCAGCTGATACAGAAGAGTGTATGACGCTTGTGTACTGCTCAGAATTGCCAAAATGGCGCTACGCTGATTTGGAGAGAGACAGAGGAGAGGAGTTGTTAAATAAAGTCGTTATTTTTGTTTTCTTCGTGTACAAAAAGTATCCTTGTCGCTTCATAATGTTACGGTTGAATCACCGATGGCAGATGGACTATTCTGACGATGATTTTCATACTTTCCTGGACCTTGACACTGTTATTTATTTGGCAGTCTATGGGACAGTCTCAAGCCTCCCGGTTTTCAACCAAAATATCTTAAATTGTGTTCCGAAGACGACATGGGGCTAAGTGAATAATAAAAAAATTGTAATTTTGGGATGGAGTATCCCTTTAAGATGCACACCAGTAAGGATTTTTTCTAAGGCATGTTTATAAAAATTACTTAAATGTCCTAATTGAATTATGGCCTAATCCTGGTTTAGGCTAAGCCCTGTCTATGAAACCGGCCCTTATAATGTTACAAAATATTTATTTTTCAAATAAATGCTGTTCTTTTTAACTTTCTGCTTGTCAAAGAATCATGAAAAAACATATTCACCGTTTCAACAAAAAAACTATTAAGCATCACAACTGATTTCAACATTGATAACGGTAATAAGAAATCACCAAAATCAGCATACTAGAATGATTTCTGAAGGATCATGTGACACTAAAGTAAAGACTGGAGAATGCCTGCAAAAAATTCAGCATTGCCATCACAGGAATAAATTACATTTTAAAATATATTTCAGTAGAAAACAGTTCATTTAATTTGTACTAATATTTCACAATATTACTGTATTTTTGGGGATCACGTATATCATATGTATTTAAAAACATATCTAGCAGCTCAGTGTATATGCGTAGCCTATCAAACAAAACAGGAACATTTTCTAGCTTCCCTTGAAGAATCTCCTTGGACGGCCAAGGATGAGAGGCTTGACTAGCTATACTGGAACATACCAGATCATAATCTCAGCATTCCTCTACAGCACAGCGTCTTAACTTACATGCAAGGAAATGGAGAGTCAGTGCAATGGCAGCCGAGAGAGGGAGGAGGGGGGAGGCTCTCAGTGCCCACTTACTCCATGCCCTGCAATTCGCTCTCTTGCCCACCGGGCTCTTGATGTCAGACTCGCTGCTAGATGGACTTGACGTCTGGGTGGGTTTCGTCACAAAGTCCTCCTAAACACAAGTGGAGAAACTTTGCCTTAACATCACTTGTTGAGACAGCATAGGCCTACTACTCTTAGTCATGATCACTATTGCAACCTTTCTGTCACCCTACGACACCCTATGTGTCGTATTTAATTGGCTTCCTGTCACATCATTCTAAACATCTTTTCATTAGGAGGAAGGGGTCGCGGAACTAGGATATCCTGGTGGGATTCCCCCATGGAGTCACACAAAGCGTAATTTGAGGGTCTGCTTTCCCACGGCCCCTCTCAGCGGTGTCAGCACTCCATCTTTGACAAGCACATTCGTGAGACTATCAAGACCAACGTTTAGACACAGGCGACCCGGTGGTCAAAATAAAAGGTTTCCATTCATTAACACAGCTGAAATGAGCTTAAAATACCTTTTGTAAATGTGTACAGGAGAGAGTGAGGAGTGTTGTAACACGAGGTGAGTTGTAACACGTCAGTTCAACCAATTAGAATCTGTAAACTCTTAAAAATAAAGACTCCAAAAGGGGATTTCACAGTGATCCATTGAAGAACCATTTTTGGTTCCCCATAGAACTTTTCAGTGAATAGATTTTTTTCTTAGTGTGAACCATTTTTTTCTTAGTGTAAAGAACATTGAAGAAACTTCCACTATAAAGAACCATTTCAAAGAATGGAAAGGGTCAACAGAAATGGTTAAATGTTCTTCATGGAACCATAGATGTATATGACCACCATGTGACAGCAGTTACAAGACCTTTGAAAGTACAAGGCAATTTTGAAAAAGTATAATTTCATATATAATCCGAGTCAGCATGTTTTTTGTAGAATTTGATATGTAACATCCATGCAAGCTTGTGTTAAAAAACCCGAATATTTTCATCATACTAAATAACATTTTCCCGTATTTATCAGCTACAAATAAAAAGACATTGATTAATACTATTCATGTATTTATCTGCTACAAGTTAATGTACTTTAAAACGAGAATAATTTGACTACATGCATACGTTTGAACAATGTTTCCTTCACACAGTGGAACGGATCGTATTTTTTAAGTAAGAATAATTCAATTTTAATCAATTGTAATGAAAATAAGACGCCAAAAGTGCCCAGAAGCATCATGGCAGTAAGTGTTGAATTCGATCTAGTCGCTGTGTTTGTGCGCGCGCGGTGCTGATGGAGGGTCTCTTACCTGTGCAGGTGCACCGGCGGGGGCGCAGGCTCCCAAACCAGAGACGCTGTAAACTTCGCAGCTTCTGTTTTTGGGAAAAGTCCTCATGGCCCGCTCTCGTATGGCTCCGATGCAGCGATACAGAACAATACCTCGGGCACAGAAATCAGCCCGCAGACGTAGTGCGATCCCGGAGAAACCCGACCTGAGCGGGTCTGGCGCTGCGAGCATTCACTCTCCGTGTCCCTCCGTGAACAGGGGCTGCACGGCACCCAGCATGCACCGCGGCACAAAGGGAGCACTATGAGCAGGTACAATCCACACAGCCATCCGTGCGACAGAAATTGTGGGCAAACTTCTCCCGTGGTGTGCGTGTGCCATGGGCCACAATGGACAATCTGATGGTACCTGATTAGAGCGGCATTCAATTAATCGCGGAGAAGAATGCATCCGTATGCTGGGGACGAAAAACATCAGCGCATAGCTAAAATATTTGTTTAAGAGAAGTCGGTGTGGATGAAATATTTCCCTGTTGTTTCCCCGTGTCTCACGTTACGAGCCAGCGAGGCGTGCAGCCTGAGAGCAGAGACTCAATATATCCCCGTCGATTAGTAACGATTCGATCTTGGGCCAAACTGGGACATTTCCTTCTTATGAGAGTATTTACTGTATGTGTTCTCATTCTCGATGTGGATGAGGGTGCTTTTATTCTAAAATATCAATATAATTATGGCCATGTGGTGCTCGTGCATATAAACGAAAAGTGTAGGCTATTTGAGAAAAATTATGAATAAATGAATGAATAGGACAATTGGACCTGAAAAAGGCTACTTATAGGAACAAAACGAACACTGTAAAAACAATATTAAAGCACTACTTACACTATTGTTAATAATCATTAATAAATATTGTATAATATTTATTAATATTGGATAAACAATTAGCATATTTAGCTACAAAGTAACATGTCTACCTATTTTTTTAAGCTCTCTCGCATTCATGATGCCACCGCTGGTATGTTGCCATGGGCAACGGTGAAACGTCCAATTTAGCGGTATTATCAATACCTTTTGAACTGGGAAAAATGCAAGGCTCAATATTGCCAGTCTTCTCTTTGATATGGCTGGCCAATCGCAGGAAGCCCCGCCTTCTGAATGAAAGAGCCAATCGCTAATCGGTATAGTCAGCGCGTCATTGCAGCTGAAGTTAGAAGCGTCCGGTTGCTATAGAAACAGTCAGCGTTCCGAGACGTGTGAATGCTCACTGGCTGATCTAGCCTGAAAAAATAAGCTTTTTATAAAGCTATTTGAGCAAAAGAAACTAAATTTATGACACAGTTGTTGTCAGATTTCAATGGTGATTTCAAATATGAAATTTAATCGTAAGTTTAGTGAACAGTTTGGGAGAATTTAATGTTTCCCCATACAAAGTGATAGGAGCTGCACTTGCATGCCCGTGACGCGTTTCAAAGATGGCCGCCGAGTGACATGACTTGCCTTAAAGGTACTTTGGTATTATACAAAATATTTTAACCCACATAAATTGCTGCAACTGACCTATCTGATATAAGTATTCCAAAAATGCGTGCAATGAATGGTTAGTTGGACTCCCAGCCTGGCTATGGTCAAGATGGCCAGCTAAAAAAAATAAAAATAAAATAATAATAATAATAATAATAATAATAATAATAATAATAATAATAATAATAATAAAGAGTGGCCAAAACCCCTCTAAAACCAGCCTGCAAACCAGCTATGACCAGGCTGGAAGACCAGCTAATATATGCAATTTTTAATAATTTATTTAATTTAAAAAGGTTTAATATGTATATACTATATAGTATAAATGTTAACTTGTTTTTTTTTTTTTATTTGGCAGGAATTATTTGTAATTGCTGAAAGAAAGACTACAAGTAATGTATTATTCAAGACAAATGTATTATAATGGTGTTAGATGAATGACAGACCATTAAGTAACACATAGCCTATTTGCTGTGGAACAGTTGAGATGACAATGGCTTGTTTTGAGTGTATGAAATACATAATTCATTGTAAGGTGGATTTATTGGCTGTGCATTTTCATAAGTTTTGAATATGTCTTTGGATCCAGTCTATGAACTTGGCCACTCTGGTGTAAACTCCGGGAAGGTTGGGTCTGCCACAGCCGGAACCCCAGCTCACAATACCCGTCAGAAACCAGCGGCCGCCCGAGTGGGCTTGACAGGACAGAGGACCGCCTGAGTCTCCCTGAAATCAAAAACTGGTTATGTAAAAATCCAAAGAGACAGCTCGCTTTCATCACAGAGAAAGGCTAGTCCTTTAATAATGCTCTGAAATGAGATACTAAGCTTAGGTTCGGTTCATAAAGCAGGAACCAGTCCAACGGTTGTTATCTCCCCTCACCCGGCAGGCATCCTGCTCTCCTGAGGGCACACCAGCACACAGCATGCGGGGTGATATAGCACCATAGCTTCTCTTGCATTCACTCTGGCTTATAATGCTAACTTCTGCCTTCTGCAATACAGTGGGAAGAACCTTATCTGTATAAACAAAGGGAAAAAATGCTATTTATATGCCATATATTGTAAAAATAATAATAATAATAATAATAATAATAATAATAATAATAATAATAATAATAATAATAATAATAATAATAAACCTTTAAAAGTTTGGGTTCTGTAAGTTTTTTTTATTTTTTTAAGAAATGAATACTTTTATTCAGCAAGGACAAATCAAAACTGAGAGTAAAGTCATTTAGAATTTTACAAAAATTCTACATGCAAATAAATAAATGTAGTTCTTTTAAACTTTATACTCATCAAAGATTGCTGAAAAAAATATATATAATAGTTTCCACAAATATATTAAGCAATATTAACTCTTATGACAACACTGACAATAAGTCTCTTGAGCAACAAATCAGCATATTAGAATGAATTCTGAAGGATCATGTGACACTGAAGACTGGAGTAATAACTGCTCAAAATTTGGCTTTTTCATCACAGGAATAAATTACATTTTAAAATATATTAAAATAGAAAAGTTATTTTTTAAATGGTAATAATATTTCATGATATTACTGCACTCTTGATCAGATAAATGCAGCCTTGGTAAGCATGAGAGACTAGTTTCAAAAACATTAAAAAATCTTACTGACCCCAAAACTTTAAATGTTACTGTTACATCAGTTTGTCAGTGTTTTTTAGCTCTTTACCCTGTTCAGAACGGTAGCCCCAGCCGGTGACCCAACAGCGGTGTCCCTCAGTGAATGTCTGTGAAGGGGCCGGCAGACAGATGGGCTGGATATATTGTGCCAGACTGCTGGGCCAGGCCTTCTTCAACTGCACAAGGGCGATGTCATAGTCAAAATTTCTTGCATTGTAGTATTCATGCACAACAAATCGACGGATCTCGGCCACATGCTTGGCATTGCCCTGGTTTAGCATGCCTAGATGAGCCATCCACATACGTGGATCTGCCAACCTGAAAGCATCAAAAATCAGAAATGCTCAAACTACATTAAGCCCAGCTCAGTGCTACTAACAAAAAAGGCATTAAACTTTGATGTTCAGTAATTTATACTGTAGGTCTACCTGATATTTCTCACCTTTCTTTGCTGAAACAGTGTGCTGCTGAAATGAGCCACTCGTCAGAGAGGGCCGATGCTCCGCAGTACAGCTGACCAGAAAAATGCATGCTGACTTGCCATGGCCACTCCCCCTCCAGCGCATTGATCCCGCCTACAATACGCTGCTGTGTGGCGGCACTGTCAGATACACGCTTTGAAGGGGTGGGATTGCCACAGGCTACAAATTATATGGAAACATATCAGACACAAGAAGATTATATACTTTGCATTAGCGTACAAGCATCCAAAATGAATGACATGATATGTAACAATGTAAAAATATGTGACAGATACAGGTGTGTGTACACCACTATTCAAAATTTTTAAATAATTATGATTTTTAATTTTTAGAAAAAAGTCTCATGCTATTCAATTAAGAAAGGAAAGATCGGGAAAGGTCCGTGAGCCGGGACTTGAACTCGGGAGACACGAATCGCAACAGCACTATATGTCTGCATGCTAACAACGAGGCTATTTGTGCCAAAGATTATTCCAAACTTTTGACCAGAAGTGTATGATTGTATGTGCATAAACTGCTCAGTCATGACAAGTGCATCTGATGAGCCAAAGCCATTAAAATCAGAGAGCGTTCAGGAAGAGAATGAAGCATGATCAAAGCTCAGCTTGACTCCTGTAATCGTCCTCTGATTCAACTATTACACACACACACATACATACACACCAATTACCAAACACAATTTCAAGTCGACCATTGCAAAAAAGGTCAATAGATCATAATAATAGCAGCGATGTCATCATAGGAACATGATGGCTATTTTGGGTTGAATGGTTAGCAAGTTATACGTAAAAATTGGAGGTCCTAAATGAACTTTTGGAGTCTCTTTGTAGATTGTGGATTTTGCCTTGATATTTAGCATCAATCTGACATGTGTATTTGTTTTCTGCTCTTGCTGACATTTTTTAACTTGTACTTTTATTTTCTCCCTCTTCATGCTTTGGTTTTCTTTACAAATTTGGAATCACAAGTGAAGAACCAAAGTTTGAGTAGGGAGAAAATAAAAGTGTAAGCAAAAATGCCAGTGACAGCAAGATAATTGTAGAAAAGAAAACATCATTAGGGGCTGAGCACCGGGGTATTAGATTTGCTCATTTTTTTCTTCTTCTCCAAAATGAATTGCATTGTTGAGGGTCTAAACATGCTCAAACCTCATGAAACTTTGCACATGCACCAGAAGTGGCGAAAATTTATATCTGATATAGGTTTCAGAAGTGGGTGTGGCAAAATGGCTCAATATCACCACCTATAAAATTTCAACAAAGTGCCTATGTCATGTTTTGTACTAAAGCTGGGTACACACCACAAGATAATTGAGCTGATTTTCGTCCGATTTCTCCCCTTCTGACAATCCTAGACAATGTCCTGATTATCTTGGTGGTTCTAAAAATTATCTTATCAGATTTTTCTGTGGTGTGAGGTTTGGTAAGAGTGACTGAATCTGCTCGAAAGACCGTCGGAGGCGCCCTGATCGCATCAGAAATCCTGATGTATGGGGAGAAAATTGTGGCACACCCCACACTATAGGAGCAAAATGGTTAAATCTGGGATTTTTTTTTGTCCTCATGTTTGTGGTCTCTCACATTTTAAAGATATTATAATATTTTGCAAATTTTTAGTATGTACCCAGCATAACTCAAACGTTCCATGTTCAATCTGCACCAAACTTCATATGTTTGATCAAAGTCCTGGCTGGAAGACATCTACATTGCAATATTCAGTTATAGTCATAGCGCCACCAGCTGGCAGCAGGAAGTTTGTCACATATTAACGACATATTCCTCCTAAATTTACCACTTAAAATGCATATTGCTTTCCGTTCACAGTTTCCCTAAAGCCACCAGGTGCGAGGGCCGCTTCAATGCTGCTTACAGCTTTAATTTTGATTGCAATTCAGTTGATTTTGCAATTATTATTATTATTATTATTATTTATTTTTATTTTTTTACATTTTCTTGTCTTCAGGTTTATAATAAATTTTGATTATCTTTAAATCTGTGACGGCAATACACTGACATCAAATTGACTACATTTTGAATAACTCAATATGAATATGGATTTGAAGTTACCATACTGTTGATTGTTTGGCTCATACAAGATTATTTTAATAAAAATAACGGAATTCAAGAATATGACTAAAATACCCTAAAACAGACATGGATGGTGTTTAAACTAATACAAATCTGTTCTGTTTCTTTATGTGTCTACAAACCAATTTGATGAGTAACACAATGTTTATGGATGTTACCACAGTAAAACTCACCACAGTCCTTCTCGTCACTGCGGTCGTAGCAGTCGGGTAAGCCATCACATTTAGCATTTTTCTTAAGAATGCAGGCTCCATTGCCACATTGGTAACTGACTCCAGAACAGCTAGTCTCTGCACAGCCAACACATTAATCACTGTACATACAATTAACGCATCTCAAAGTCTGAATTTTTAAATAGTTCTCACGTTACCTTGAGTACAGTTGATCTCATCTTTACCACTGGAACAGTCCATCTCTCCATTACAGATGTATAATGGGTGCAAAGGGGATGAACTTTCACAGATTTTAGGAGGTTTAGCTGTTGAATAAAAATAATTGCTAATAAAATTGTGAATTTTAACTAAATTTTGATAGTTTTACTATTGTAGAACTACTGTGTTTACATGATTTTGTGGTTAACGTACAACAAAAAATCTCATCGCTTTCATCCTGACAGTCATCCAGTCCATCACAGCGCCTGAACTTCTCCACGCACAGACCTGTGGAGCACAGGAAGTGACCCTCTGGACATGCTTGAGAAAAAAAACAAAAACAACAAGAACATTTGGTGCCATGAGTCATTCTAGTGACTTATAACATATTATTCCTTTGCTCGTAAGTGAGAATGTACTACTGACGAAAAATGACTATTGAAATTGTTCTGCATTTCCTCTGTTTGGGCAGCATTGTTCTTACGCTGGCTGGTGTTGTAGCTGCTGTAAGTGGCACTGAAGGGTTGGGCAGCACTTCGTGAGCTGCAGCGGAAAACCACTTCAGGGTTTTGCGCAGGAATACGGAAGACGGTTGAATGGTCAACGTAATTTCCACAGTATCTGTAAATCAGTTGCAGTTATTTCTGTACCAGCTCAAAATGTTTAGAATCAGTCTATAACCTGATAAATATGACTTACTATCAATATTAAAGGAACTTATCACCAAAAGTAACATCTGTCACTATTTACTCACCATAATGTTGTTCCAAATCTGTTTGACCATCTTCTGTGGCAAAACATTTGTGTTGTATGGAACATTTTTATGGGTCTTTTTTGGTGTTTGGTCAGTGTAAACTATTGTTATATGGAAAAGAGATCTTTAAAAGATCTAATTTTTGCTTTCACAGAACAGTAAAAAAGTAAAATGAGTAAATGAGTAAATAATGATAATAGTTTTTTGGGGGGTGTGTGAACTATTCTAAAAAAATTCATGGTATTAGTACACAATGAAATGTACTTTAACTTTGACTCTGAAATATCACTTACATAATCTCATTGACTTTCCACCAGCCGTGTTCACAGTTTTGCAAGTCTTTTAGTTTTAGCATGTAGTTCTGGAACCTGAGAGCCACACCAAGAGCACTGCTGGGCATCTGACACATAAACACCCGACAAAAAACACCCGTTTGTCACATGGATGCTGTGGATAATATTGCTACACATTAAAAAAGCTTTTGATTGGGTGCAGTACCTGAAACATCCAGGTGCAGGAGCACTGACGGGGCAACAGACTGGGGTTGAATGGACTGGTTATCACTCCAGCATCACCTGGGCCAGCGGGTAATGCTATCATATTCATACACTCTGTGTATGGGAAAGATGAAAGGGCATCAGGATCATAATCGGACATACAAACATACAGATACTTTAGTCAAGGGACTCACGCTCTTCCATGAGAGCCTGGAAGAGTCCTTGGAATATCTTGTTTCCTTGAGTGAGTCTGAAGGAGAGCAGCATGACATTGGAGGTGGAGACCAATGAGATCGGGGCTGACACTGGTTCACAGAACCTTTAAAAAGAATGCATCAAAATAAAACTGATCATCTCATTTTTTATTTTTTGTCAGTTACTTTGTCTTCCAGTTTTTCCCTTAACAATCTGTTCTGGAGCATTTGAATGTGTTGTAAAACATCTACCATAAAATGTGTAGATGTTCCGGAATGATTTCCCCTAAAATCCTAAAATAAAATCTTAAAAGTTATATATCCATAGGCATATAATAATAAAACTTTCTACCCTACCTGAACAGAATCATGCCTCTCATGGGAAGTAGAGAGTCATACACGGTGAGGGCATCATAGACGCAGTCACTAGGGTCAATGCGAAAGCTCTTCACAGTGAGACGGATGACAGAGCCTGGAGCACTTGTCAGTTTGATGTAGCAGCTCAAGCCTCCCCATGAGGAGAACACATTGAGGGGAATACTGACATCAGGAACACCTGCGTACAGCTTATCCACACACTGAGAGCCTGGACACACAGAGAGATGATAACAGCACCCATCATACACAGCACTGCAATAACACAATACAAGGTTCTGTTAATAAAAATACACATTCAAAAAGTCTTTGATTGATTTAGATTTAGAATTTAAGAATCACAATTTAAGTGTGAATTTGAATTGAACTGGAATCGGTTTTCATGACTTTCATTAGTCCAATACAAGTTTTGAGACAAAGCATAGTAAATACAATGTTAATAAACAAATTCACTTCCTCAAATGAATATTGTTTTTTTTTACTAAGAAATATATACATACATACATACATACATACATACATATATATATATATATATATATATATATATATATATATATATATATATATATATATAAACAAACATTTTCTGATGTATTGAAAAAAAACACTCAAATCAATTAAATTAAAGTATTACATCTATTTAACTTTATAAAAAATTTATTTTAAAAAATATAAAAATAAATATTAACATCCATGGTTTCATTTTGAAGACTTGGATAAATTAGCATTCTAACAAATGTTTTTTTTTCCCTCACCTATTCCATGAAATTAAATTTAATTAAAGAAATATGAAGAAATATGTACATGTACCAAGCAAAGGTTTGTGGTCAGTATGATTTTTTTTGTTTGTTTCAAAAGAAAGTACTGTAATACTTCTCTTCAGTAAAGAAGGATGCATTAAATTGAGTTACAGTTTAGAACATTTACACTGTTACAAAATATTTCAAATAAATGCTGTTCTTGTTCATCAAAAAATAAGGAAAAAGTATCCACAAAAAGTTCTTTTTTAATAATATTTCAAAATATTACTGCTTTTAGGACAATAGGCTTCTTTCAAAAAGTATATTTACTGATATATAAAAAATATACTGACGAACTCCTTACTTTTCAACGGTAGTGTATGTTACATTTTTTAAAAATCAAATTGCAATTTTGCATTCTTTCTGCTACCTTAAATGTAAATTGAAGTCAAGTTCTGAAATGAGCTAGATTTAAAGAGCAGTTTTGAATTGTGCACAACCTTGGTTTGTCATGTTTATGTATTTATCAGTAGTGACTGACTTACCCACAGCTGTTGATGAGTAATCTGAGCGTAAAGCAACTGGGAAAACAAGAAAACAGAAATTGAAAATGAAAATATTTTTTGAAGCTGAAATTATTCACAAAAAATTGAACAAGGAATATGTGCACAAAATCTAACATTGTAAATTAGGATTACCATTAACAAGAATGGAGTCGATGTCCACAGGAAGGCCCTGCAGGAAGCCCACTGAAGAGCGGTTCTTCAGACTCATGTGCACAGAGTCTTTGAGGATGGCACTCACACAGTCCTCACACACTGATGGACCCTTCAGATGCGGCACCACGAAGATCATCCAGAAATGCACCAGTACACCACCTTGATTGTTATTACTGAAGATGTGAGATTACAGTATTATTTACTGAAATAATTTTTAAATATTATCGCTGAAAATAAATAGTGACGTCATGTAGACTTTAAATCTGAACTTCCAAATGAAAAATGTCAAAATAGCAAATTAATTAGTACAGACTTTTAATGGATACTTTATTGAAATTATAAACCTTCCAAATCTTCCTAGCAGAGTAATACTGGAGTGACTGTACCTCAGATCAGAGATGACGGTTTGTTTGTAGAGTCTGGACACTGAAGATGTTCGGTATACACTGGTTATCATTGGATTCAAACATTAAGGTGAGGGTTTTAATGTTTTTTAAGGCCTTTTATTCTTATGACATATTTATGCTGTGTCACTCACCACATGCTGAATGCGGTTTGCCATGGACACAAACTCACTGGAGTCAGCGTGCCGGTACTCTGGTATAAACTCCACGTTGGCAACACGGAACATACCAGCAAAATACACACCACTGTTGCTCTCTCTCCGGACTACAAAACACAAAGTGCACTTTCCAGTTAAATTACAGTTAAACTGTGGACATAATTTTGAATACCATTGTGAAAATACACTTTTAAACAGTGTGCTTATTACAGGAAAAACAATACTTTAAAAGAATAAGTGCTAACTGAATGTAATGTTTTTGGACCCCTAAACCAAATTACATTTGTTTGAAAAATGATCAGACAAATGTACTGACAACAAGCGATGCTAAATTAAAATATACTTTAATGTTATTTCTACTGAAACTTGCATGTCATCTTTAAGTTTCTTTAAGAACACTTAAGTGGCCTTTTATTTCTTTAATATGATATTATCAAGTAGTTTATTTTAAAATATAAACTTTTTAAAATTTGAAGCACACTACAACTGCACATTTAGTACAAGCACACTTCTTTTTCGCAAGGGTATGAACAGTATATTCGTGTTTTTGTTTAGCTTACATATAAAAACCCACAGAAGTGACCACATTATCACCACAATGACAAACACCACCACTGTGATGAGGATGGCCAGATTCTGTAGATCCAGTATCGGGTTTTTCTTCTTTATCTTTTTTGCTCTTCTTCTGCGTCTGTTGTATCTTCTGCATAGTTTATTAAGAGTTGCGTCCACCGTAGCCACTTCCACGGATACATCAGCTACCTGAAACCACAGGTATGTATCACATTCTGATCTGATGTAACACAGGCACAAAAAAAGCTAACTGCTGTTAATGGAGAATCAACAGGGTGATGATGTGGATTATGGTGATTTGCAAGAGTACCGTTATAACTTTCTGATAGTTTTATTACACAACGTAACGAGTCATGAAGATATCAAACATTATGCCACCAAAGCGCTGTTGTCATTTCAGGACTCAATGTCTTTCACTTTTCTTGAGTAAGATATCTATGTCGATGTATTTTTAACGGTTCAAAAGGAAAATAAGTGGGAAGTTAGTGGCTTTAGTTTTGGATGCAAGGTGTGTGTTGTGGCCTTATCACAAACAGATATTATTGCAATGAGTGGTTAGAGTTACATGGTAAAGTCACTCAGTAATTCTGAGAGAGATCCAACTGGGTTACAAAATCCACCTCACTCTGAGCTCACAATGATCTAATGGGTAACTGCCTCAGTCATTTCCCTCACTGTAAACTATACAACCAATTACTGCAATCTCTATCTGTCCAGCCTGATAGATGCATTTAGGCCAGGGTTTTCTAGAATATAATATGAACATTTTATGTGTTAACTACACTAGTCAACATTTGAAGTGGATCATAATGACCTTTATGACCTTTCATCAAACTTGTCCTAAAACCTAAATCCAAAATGCCTTATTGTCTTAGGACAACTATGATGAACTTTTTTGATCCACTTAAAATGTTGACTACAATATTTTAATTTCATGGGGTCATCCACTGGTGTTAACATGAACATTTAAAATAAATAAATAAATAAATGCAATCTAATTATCCCATAATCAAATTTAAAGTTCACAACAACTTACAAAAGTGTGTGGTACTGTCATTTATTATAATTATTATTAGCATGGTAACACCAGTGTATTTTTTTGAAGAACCTTGCAATAAGTTACACTAATTAATAACTCCAAAGTAACCTACTGTGGTATTACCAACTGATTTACTGGATATAACTTTTTAATAAGGCTAAATTTAATTAGAGATAAATAAACATTTCTGAAGGGTTTTGCGACCATCACCATGAGTGTTGCGTCCATTGTGGTTGTCCAGTCATACATTATTTACATGATGTCATCCCATCTCGTTCGCTGTATTTAATTTACAATGAGATAACATGGGTTAAAAGTCTTTCCAAGATATTTTTCAGACAACAGCGAATTGAGTTTTATTTGACATCAAGTAAATTTCATGTTCGCCTCCTCAAAATTCATACAAAATTCAACTCAAAAATGTTAAGTTACATAGGGACCGTCTACGAAATATAAACGATAAGAGCAGAAAACGTGTAATGGCTCTGTCACAATTAATTAAGAGCAAAGTTAAGATGTCCACACATACACACAAATATTTCTGTTTCAATCATTTTTGTAAAATACATAGACAAAAAAAATTTTTTACACTTTAAATAGTCAGAGCACACTTTACATACGGTCCCTATCTTTCGCCTAGGAGATACGGTCCCTAGAAGGTATGGTGAGGAATATAAAATATATAATGATATGAGATTATAACGTTAGATAAACCAACTTTTATGCAATTATGTATTCTAAGGATCATATTGTTTTTCAAGTCTATCTGACAAATGTCAAACCTTTAAAGGGTAACTAAACCCTAAACCAACTTTTTTTAGTTAATGATCTGTAAGAATGGGGCTTTATTAGTGCTGTTCATTGATTCGAGTAACTTTTTTTGACATTTGAGTATAAAGTGTTTTAATTCTACAATATAGCCGCCTCTAGACTCATAATTTCAGCAGAGATCAAATGCTTTACCCCTCACAGATACGACCATGGTGACTGCAGTTTACGATAAAATAACGTAGTTAGTTACTATAATGAAAATATAATTTTAAAAATCAGTGTGCAATCAAAAAACATGATACAATGTATTTATACTTTTCTTCTTTATTTGAAGGATATCCCACATATGATTAACGTTGTTAATGATTTCGCATTAACAACAAAAACTAAAGTGACTCGTGTTATTTTGTCGGAAACTATGGTTGATATTTTGATATTGATATCATAGTGATATTTAAGGGGTCCAGCAGCATGAATTACTCACACTTGTGGCGTCTTCTTGGGCCGCATCATCCTCGCTCCCCTGCGCGCTTTCTTCTCGCGCTGTCTCCATGGCGTACAGTCATTCATTTGGACAAGCAATCTTAAAAACTCGGATCCAGTCCGGCATTGTTAAAACTGTTTTCTCCAAAATACCTGTCTGCTCTCTCAACGTGAACGCGAGCAGCGGAATGAAGGCAAACAACACGAGGCGTTTCGTTTCCACCTAACAGTGTAACTGTATCCAGGCAGGAGTGCAGACACTGAGCCTTGTGTTCACTTATCCTATAGATGCATTCAGCTCCTTTGTACCATAGGGACGACCGTAACTTATATACTATATTTGAGCACTTGCAGGCACTGTACATTTGGTTCAAGTTTATTTACAGAATGATAGGTGTTAGTGTTTGCCGTCTTTACATTTTAGGAGGCTCCAGCCTCGGGTAAAGCAATAAAATTAAACAGACATGTAGCTAAAAAGCAGAATGCAACTCTTTGTCATAAAAGACACACATTTAGGTGAGGTGACAGATGGGAGAAACCCAATGGGAAGCAGCTTTTTTGACCATATCAGTAAAATGACATGACAAAGAAAAAAAACTAACACTTTCCACACTAACACACTGACTTAAAGCTAAATAATGAGGCTTTATACTAAGGCACACGTCATTTGTACACACATATGTATATAAATATACACTCCCATGTGTTTGCATTTGAATATGACAAAACCATAGGTGTAGTCCTGTAATATTTCATTATTTATGGATCTCATCAGCGTAATGTAAAAACACAAAATGTTGTCTAAAGTGTCTCTTTTTGTCATTTCCTGAAGAGGGCACTGCGTGCAAGTGAGTACAACAGGTGAGATGGTTTCTTCTTTGGCTCTGCTAAAGAGAAGACTTGCTGCTGGGGGATGCTGGTTGGCACAGTCACATGTCGCTGATGGAGAGGATGTAGCGGCTGATGGTGAGGAGGCACGGGATGATCAGAATAATTCATTTCTGGAAGCAAACAGACACAAAATCGTGGTATTAAAATGTAATCTTAGTTTACCGTTTTTGAATTTCCAATGTATACGTATAGTCTAAATTGAAAATAGCTGCATGGGGCCATGGACACGATGGTCACTGAATGAACAGAAAGTACATTTTTGTGACAACCAACTGAAATGAAATAAAAAATATTTCCTGAAACCTGAAACCTGTATGCTGTATGACCGGCCTGTAATAAAGATGAAAATGCCTTTAGAAATCAGTTATACTTAACAGCTTTCTAATCTTAATTTAACACTGAAAATTAACATTAAACATTAACACTGAACATGTTTAAGTTATATCAGCCCATTATCTTTGGAAACCCTAAATATTAAAAATAAAATCTAAAGAAAACTCAAAAAACAAAAAAAAAACCTAAAACAAAAAACTAACAATAACTAAACGACATTGAGAAGACATATTAAAATTAAAATACAATAAAAAAAGAAAGTATCACCAAAAAGACTCTGACTCTGTCATTATTTAAAAAAAAAAATACTACTACATTAAAAATGTAATTAAAATCTATTATAACTCTGCTTTGACCTCCAGTTCCAACAAGACAACAAAAATACATACTCTTCATATTTCCTTGTTTAGTTTTCCTGGCGTTGTGAACTGCTTGCTTCCTCTGGGCCTCAGTAATCTCCATGCCTGAAAAGCGATGAAAATAAAGAACGTCATTCTTTGAATTCATGGCATGACCATTTCATTCCAGAAGAGAACATGTATTCCTTCAGCTGTGAGACTCACCCATCTCTTGGTCTTCCTGTACCCGTCTGCGCTCTCGAGCAAACGCTTGCAGCCACCGCTGCTTGTCCTGGCTCTTTTTGCAGCACAGCACACACAGCACATTCAGGTTCTCTGAATGCCGTATGAGAAACGCGTTCTTCAGGAGGCCCAGCTCAGCGTGCCGTCCATCAGGCAGGTCGATTGGCTCCAGTAGGTCAGTGTCCATACGGCCACGGTAGTGTAGCAGGTCTCTCCGCAGGACGTCTTTCTTACAGAACACCAGCTGGTGGTCAAACAGGAAGTAGCTGCGTTGCTGCGTCTTACCGGGCCGCACTAACCGCGTTAACTCGCCGGAGTGGATGAGCTCAGAGCTTCGCGTTAACACATCTTCACCCTAAAGGAAATATATACATTTTTTTTCATCATTTTTGCAAGATTTGAAACCTGAAATTGTTGTTCTGTAGTACACAAAGCCTCATCTAGCCCTGTGTATGACCCAGCGCATTAACAAATAAGTAATCTAATAAACAGATCAACATGGTATCCAATTAATACCTAATTGCATTAGACATGCACACATCTGCGAATTAATCAAATTTCTTGATATGAAAACGTCAGAGAGGCTGTGGCTGCTTAATGCTGAAAACAGAGGAAATATCACTGACCGCCCAGTGGAGGATGGCCACCTGCCAGTGAGCGATGGTGTCAATGCTCTCAAGTCGTCTTTTCCTTTCATTTATCAGACTTGCCACATTCTTCATTGCTTTATGTGCAGCACACACCCCTGTGTAGTCACTGAGGAGAAAAACATTACTTTATTATGATCTTTTTGATAATAAAAATTATATACAATTGTAATAGTTCATTTATTAGCTTCATATTTTGTTCGTAGAAATGTTTCCCTGGGTTTGTTGTGTACATAACTGAACAGGATTCAGTGGATAAAGAATAGAAATGATGATTCTGTCTAAAGAAACAAAGTAAACATATGTAAAGATATCAGTATTTCTCCAAATGTGCACACTTTTGACTAAAAGCCCTAATTGACGCTATTTAGTGACGCTTGCATTTGACTTCCTGCCTGAGTTTTGTCGACAGTCCAGCCAAAGGCAGCACAAAATTTGACGGAGGCAGCCACCTCATAATTCTCTTTGCACGAAAACCCCGGAATTGTACCAACTCCAAACTTTTGTATAGTGCATGTAAGAAAATAAGCTACCTGTGGTCTTTGGGTGTGTATTTCAAAAGCTCTCCCAGCTGAAGGGGGTATTTACAAATCTTCTGTACAGGTGTGAGTAGGAAGCCAGCAATGGAGATGTCGATCATCTGCTGTAAGAGACGGCAGGCTTCGAAGAAATGTTTATATCTGCCTTGTTTCATCAACCGTTGCAATTCAGCACACGCCACTGGATGTGTGTTACAGTATTCAGAGTATATACAGAAACCGTCCTCCTGAGAGGGAGAAAAGATATAAAGGAATAGGAGCAAACTGTGAGGAAAACATTCATTCCACTGGTTCTTGTCTGTGTAAGGTACCTGTTGTAGAAAGCAGGAGCCAATCTCACTGAGATGAGGGTTTTGGGGGTTGTATTTCTTTTCTAGGTCCTTCAGAAACTTTCTCTGGAACCTGTAGATGTCCTCAATGTTGCTGAAGATTGTCTTTAGCTGTGTATCAGTAAACATGCCAGGGTGCTTCCTACACTGACGGATATATCCCTACAACAACAAATCATTTTGGATTGAAACGACAAATTTAACATTTTTTCATTTAGATATTTTTGCATTGCTTTGGAAAGTTTTCCTTCACTGAAAAATATTTTTTTATGCCTTTGACCAGCAGAGGTCATCAATGAGACTGTTGGATAAACGCAATCTGATGGATAAACTAATAAATTTGAGCTAAGAAATATTTACCATTTTTTCTAAACTCTTGTTTTGATAAGATTTCTGAATGTTAAGTTGCTTTTCAAACAAACTTAGAGTAAAATACAGCTATTTATTTCCAATGGACTCCACTTGCATAAATAAAAATTCAAAGCGGTGAAGTCCCATGATCACACTTTAGCATACTGCTGTTTTGGATACATTCACAATTGCATTAATATCTAAAACACCATTTAGTTTAAAATACCTAAAATAATGACAATAATCATCATTATCACTATTATAATCCTCAATACAGAGTATATAAACTACCATTCAAAAGTTTTTAAGAGGGCTATGCTCTTCAAGACTGCATTTGATCAACATACAGTAAAAATAGTAATACTGTGAAATATGATAAATATTTAAAATAACAGTTTCTTTTTTAATATTTTAATCTATATTTAAAATGTAATTGATTCCTGTGATGGCAAAGCTGTATTTTCAGCATCACTACTTCAGTCTTCAGTGTCACATTTCAGAAATCATTCTAATATGCTGATTTGCTGCACAAGACTCTTTCTTATTATCATCAATGTTGAAAACAGTTTTGCCACTTAATATTTTTGTGGAAAACATGATGCATTACTTTCTCTAATGAATAGAAAGTTTTAAAAAAGAACAGCATGTATTTAAAAAGAGAAAACTTTTGTAACAGGAAAAAGAACTTTTGAACGGTAGTGTACAATGTTCAACATTGTACAATATTCCACTAGTGTGGAGTTATGGATCATTGAATTACTCGAGCACTACATCTATTCTTGAAAAAAGGCAAGTGTGTTTCAATCTTGATCTCATATTTAAAATGACAGGCGTAGGAGACTGAATACCATTCTGGCTACATTAAAGATAAGGGTTTTTTTTATAATAGAGAATATACACAGACCACAAAACAAACAGATTAAACTAAAGCAGATGTGAAACACCTGGGATGGAGGCTCACCTCACAGATATCTTTGAGATGTTTGATGTAAACGCGCTCTGTGTCCATGATTTCTTTGACCACATTGGCTCTCATCTGCTGTCTGTGCTCTGAGTTTTGTTTGTGAGTATCTGGTGGGATGGATTCCTCGGCATCCGGTGGGATTTCTACACTATCACTGCTTGAATCCTCCTGATTCACCCGAACCTTGACAACAGCATATCATTACATTAATTCCAGAGGATCAACCGAGATTAGGCACAATTTTGAGACAACAATCAATTGTGATTGAGACAACTGGACAATCCACTTCTACAGGAAGTCTTGATCATGTCACCTAAAGCCTCTTTGTGTCTGGTTGACTCATCTTGTTGGAGCCATAGACTGACAATGGGATGCATTAATGTACAACTCAAAACAATAAAAAGCATAATTCCGTACACCAGCATTTCTCTCAAACCGGTCAATCAGCACATGCAACCGTGATGACACATCTAGCATTTCCTCTTGGGTCAACCGGTGCAACCGCACAGGATGTGTTACTATGTTCAAGTGTTACTTTCAAGAGAGGGTCATAGTGCAACTCACTCGCACAAAGCTGGAGGGAAACCAGGCCTCGCGGTCGCCCACCGCCCCCCACCACCAGTCCTGCTCCTGAACGTCCAGAACACGGATCACATCCCCGGCTTTGAAGGCCAGCTCCTGCTCTTCCATTGTGACATGGTCCCACAGAGCCTCTGCATACACGGCATGTCCCAACTGTATGTACTGGAGAAAGAGAGAGATTGTAGTCAGGCCAAGCATATTGAGGCTAAAGGTCAGACATGATAAGAAAAGTACGGAATGACAACATGCACACGAAGTGTGACGATCCCACACAAGTACATATGCAAACACTAGAACAACTGCACATAAACACATGATTGAAAAGATAAACAGTGAAATATGACCTGTACTGTATAGCACTGCCCCAAAGTGCAAACAACGAAAGATTAAAAACGTGTGTAAATGTACTAAAGGTAGATTTCATGTAACATTAAGTGCACAAAGTAACTTTTACCACTGTAAAAGAGTTTTACCCCATTGTAAAAGCTGAGAAAATGAATAGTATATTTCTTAAATGTTGATTTCCTGTCATATGTAAAAAAAAAAAATGCAATCAAATAAAAATCTAAATACCGTCAGTATAAAAAAATGAAAATATCTTATATTTAAATAAATTATATATTATTTATAAACATACACATTTGTACTTACAAACTGTGCATAAACTGTATAAATCATAGTACAATAAATTAAAATTTTAACTAATAATAATAAATAACAGTTAATAACACTTACATCATTTTAATAAATTATAATATTAATAATTATTACTAAACAATAATACATTCATAATATAATATTATTATTTTTTAATTATGATGAAAAATGTCAATTTTTGTAAACCTGATTGAGTGTGAAAAGATCGACTTCTGGTTGTAGATATGGTGTTTCAGTCAGTTCTTCAAAGCTGCCATCCTCCTCACTCACACTATCATCAAGCATTGGATCAGAGCTGCCATCTATAATATAACCATATTGAATCAAGTTAGAAATTATGCCATAAAGAATCAATATTCCCACTCCATTAAAATCTCACCATTGAGGCTCTCATGTTTGTAGGCCAAGTGCACACACTCATGCATATTAATAACAAAAACAGGTTTACCGCTGAGCACTCTGCGTCCTTTGCGCCGCCCCATCCTATCCAGTCCGATAGGTGTGCTTTGGGAGAAGACGCAAGGTCTCAGACGGGCAGATACGGCCCGGTATGGAGGCACTCTATGAGAGGGCACTGGAGGACGGGATACCGGCTGAAACAAAGCATGACAGATTAGACTTTAATCGGCAGCCTTAAAAGGAGCCCACTGTCCAGCAGGCCTTATGTTCAGAGGTCAGTGACTGTACAGACTATGCAGGACAATGACCTATGATTAGATAACACAGCAATTTCAGCTCATCCACTTGGCCAAGTACATAACATTACAACCAAAACATTGAATTTCTTGCTGAAGAAATGTGTAGATTAGATTTGCCAGAAAAAAAAAATAAATAAATAAAAAAAGTAATAATGATAATAATTGTTATTATTACTATTATGTTATACAATAATAATAAAAAATTAGCAAAAACTTAAATACTACCATGATATGATGTATAAATGCAATTTAAACATTTGCAAATCCATTAAAAGAATGAATATTGATGTTCAGAACCATATAATTGTACATTAAAATGTTTTAAGTAAAATAAAAAAAATAATTTACAAAAAAATAGTTTGAAACACTTTGACTCCTGCAGTACTGCTGTGGACTCCCTGTTGAAGAACACTATATTACAGTAATGAAAATAAGATTAAAAAAAAAAAAAAAGTCCTAAAAACCGCGTTATTTTTCTCATACACATTTTTTACAGGTTTCATTAGATTGAACATTTAAGAGATCAGTCAAATAATGCATCAAGGAAATGATTGTCTGATGGAGCATTTTTTCAAAAGAACACATGGATCACATTGTTACTTAAGAACAAAAGATGTTACAATCAGGGTCTAAAACGAACCTGCTCTGAAATATTTTATTTGATTTTGCTAATGGTGCAGAAATTTGACAACAAAACAAAATTTAGAAGAAAGAAATGGCCATACAGAAGGCAAGCTTTCAGTGTCGTCCTTCTGCTCAGCAGTTGGGGATGAATACAGATCCACTCCTCCTATAACAGAGATGGGACGTCTCTTTCTGCTCTCTGTTTGAGTGCACACATGACCATTCTTTGGTCTGTTGCTCTCTGTGTAGCTGCCATTGCTATTGTAGTCCTTTTGGGAAGTGTAGTCCATAGTCTCGGACTCCCTGTCCTCCTCTGGGATGCAGTACTTTGAGCTGGCCAGCTGGCCATAGTCAGAGACTGGCCTGGGTCTGGAGCGACCAACACTTTTCCTGGACACTACAGAAGAGGAAGAGTCACTGGCAAAGGGTGGAGAGATCGGTGTTGTTGGAGTCACCAGGGGGGACTGTGAGGAACAGGTGTTTGGGACAGGTGAAGCAGCAGCAGCTGAGATCTCATCACTTTCGAGAAACGTTTTTGTGATATCTGATGAAGCCTAAAGAGTCAGAAGTCAAATGTCATCAGTTTATGCTTTAAGACCTGCAACATCAAATAAATTATTTCAAGATTTTTCCACAGACATTAATGTGGTCAAGACCCAATGAGTACATAATACAAAAACTATAGCAAACCCTAGAGTGATTATAGTTCATTATTAGTGATGAATAAAGATCAATTAAATAAAATAAGTAGTGCTGTCAAAAGATTAATCGCAATTAATCACATCCAAAATAAAAGGTTTTGTTTACATTATAAATATACACAGTACACACATATTATGTATATATAAATACACATACAGTATATTTATATTCGTATTTATAAAATATATATAAAAAAGTTATTTTAATATATATATATATATATTTTTTTATATATATATATATATATATATATATATATATATATATTTTTTTTTTTTTTTTTTTTTTTTTTTAATATATACATGCATGTTTGTGTATTTATATATACATAAATATCTACAGTACACACACATATGTTAAATAACTTATTTTGGATGTGTTTTGACAGCACTAAAAATAAGTAATTAAAAAATTACAATGTAAACAATTAACATTTCAGATAAATATCAAAACAAGGAAAACTTGTTACACATCAATCATTGCTCAATAATAATTTAAGGACTATTAACTAATAGTTCAGAAATGTACTTTCCCAAACAACATTTAATCTTCTCCACAACTAAAACTAATACATTTCACTTGTAGGCATACATAATGGTTTTATTATTAGTTAATAATATTATTTATTATTTATCAAACATAACATACAATAATAAAAAAAATATTAAAAAATATTATTTTTAATTAAAATTTTACGTTAAATGAGTCTTTGCACAAAAAAAAGCTATTTACTTGAATTTTTTTTTTTTTTAATTTGCAATAATTGCTGATATTCATAGCACTATAAAATGCAGTTCAATTAAATCTATGAAATCATAGGCATACAATTTTGACAAATGGGGCAAGTGATAGTGGCAGAAATTCAGAAAGCCAGTTTTAGTGACAAAACTATATTTAAACCAGATATGTTTGACAAAAAATAAATAAACAGATTGAATGGAGGTCTGTCTGTACAGGATGGTAATAATTCCAAACAGATATCTTACCTCAAGATCATCAGTCTCCCTCTCTTCAGTCCATAGACACTGAAAAGGCACACAATAAATAAGCACCATATTGAAGACGGTACACAACACACATATGCAAACATATCTATGCACACACACACGCAAACACAAATAGACAAGCAAAACAAAGTTTGACTGGGATCGCTCTAGCTTGTCTACTTCTTTCTGTTATATTCCCCTGTCCTATTGGAGTCCATTTGCACTTGGTTTGATTACTGGACTTCGGCCCTTGGGTTGTTCTTCTGGGGAGGAGACACTGTCCTTGCTGATACGTGTCCAGTCTCGGGTCTAGAAGCTGTGATTAAGCAATCCCGCTAATCATAAACATAAGCTAATCATTAACTCTACCTGCTGAGTTGCTCACAGCTGAGCAGCCCATGTGACACTGATGCAATGTACCACTACAGAAGAACGACTGTGAAATTAGATGTCATTCACCCAAAAACAAAAAAAACACTGGATTGTCCTGATCGACCACAAAATTATATCAGATCAAGGATGTGGTTGCATCGTCAGATACAAGGGTCACCCGTGTGAGGAACATATGACGCAAAGCATTAAATTTCATGCTTCAACAAAAATCTAAGACTAATGTAATTTATGACTTCCTATGTTAAAGTCAAGGTCATCCAATGAACTGGACTGTTCCAGTTATTAAGTGTTTAGAATTAGATTATCATATCCTCTTTGACTTCATGGCAATCGCTGATGTGATGTACATGAGATTTCACATTTTCACGTTTGGTCTGAAAGAAAATGAGTGCTTGTGCAGTCTTGCTGCTTATTATCAGCAAGACTCATTTAAACAACAGTTAATCAATATCGTCTCGACGAGGAAAAACAAGTTACGTATGTAATCTTGCCAAGAAAATATAAACACAAATTGTAACATAAGCAGCACACACTACAATTTTTCAGTTTTGTTGTATGCAAGTAAAGTCTGACTCTGAAACACATTTTGGGCCACAAACTGCATGTCTTCAAGTAATGTTCTGGGTTCAACACAACCCCAGCATTTATAGCATAATGTCCCACAGAAAATAACTCTCTTAGTTCCCTCAAAAATAGTAGGTACAGTATGGCAAAAAATAAAGAATGAATGAATAAATAAATGTAAAGTTATTTAATTGTTTAAACCATCTTTTTGTTGTGGGTCTACAAAGATGAACTTTGAAGATCTCTATGTAAAATTAACTGGGTTTAACCATTTTACCTGGTCCTGACATGAGTGAAAATAGACCATTTTACACAGAAAAGACTGGTAAATAATTATATCACTAGTTTCATGCATGCTAAACATTTTTAGCTTTTACATGCTCTTTAAAAGTTTGATTCAAGTCTAAAGCAATAATTTGTCTTCCTAAAATGCTAAAAAACAAAAATAAAGTGCTCATAAAGTGCTTCATAAAGTGCTCCTGTAGCTCAAGTGGTAGAGCATTGCGTTACAAAGCGCAAGGTTGGGGGTTCGATTCCCCGGGAACACATGATAGGTAAAAATTAATAACATGAATGCACTGTAAGTCGCTTTGGATAAAAGCGTCTGCTAAATGCATAAATTTAATTTAATTTTTAATTTTAAAATGTCTTGTAATTGCTTTTGTCAGACAGATATTGTACTACTTTGATCAAACAATTGTAGCTTGGTTTCGTACAGCATGTGCATACCTAGCCCTGACTCCAATTACCCATAACAATTTGACACAAAATGTGTATTTAATCATTCAAATATTATGTTGCACATTGTCTCTTCTTGGACAAAGCATGATTATGCAAAAATTAATTGTAGTTTGATTACAACTGTGAATGTAAATGTGCATGCTGTGCTTTTGTACATTGAGAACCATTATTTTTCCTGTGGTATTTGACATTGCGCCACAAATGTTGTCTGTAGATCTTAACTTTTATTGAAAATTTGACAATATGTACTCATTAGGATTGTCTTACCTCAAAGTTAAGATCAACACCATTGACTGTCTGCTTTTGACTGGGGCTTGAGCACTGCTTGGGCATATGAGAGTAGTGGTTATTTATTCCATTTTGATGGCACTCCATAGGTTCCCAGTATTTTTCCCGTGGGGCTTCTGAACGGAAATCTGTTGAGGACACAGCCACCTGAACATAGTCACTTATTAGGGCTGTTGTTTTGCTGGGAGGCTCCAGAGAGTCATCTAGAGTGGAACTAAAGACAGCGGGGCAGGAGGGTGCGGGGTGTAGAGTTGGGTTGTGTTGGTGAGTGTTGGCCTGCTGGGCTTACTGGGTGTGGGTGAAGGCCTTCGCTGGCGCCCACTCATTTGTACACATGGGGTTCTGCGGGAGTAGTCATCATGTAGCTGACTGAGAGGTGACAGAGGTTTTCTGGAGAAGGGGCCTGGTGTGTTTTTACGCTTGACAGACAGGTCGGTTAAACTACCGACAAGCTTTTGCAAATGTCCACGTGTCCTCATGGGGCTTTGACGTTGACCTGAACCATGTTCCTGCAAGTCAGCCAATGAAGAACTGTTAGTCCTCTGAAGAATTATAGTACTGGGGCATTCTGGGTTCTGTGGTTCAGCTTTGCGTCTAAAATGACTTTTGAAGACATGGAGATTATCTGCACTCTTGCTTAGTCTTTTGAGACCCTTGACATTCTTGAGTCTCAAGGTTCTTGGAAGGTCCGACGGACTCCACAGTGCTGCTGGGGTCAGGCTCACTGTTAGATGGGCTCTCTGTCTTGACTATGTCAAGCAATGAGATCCGTCCTGCCCCATAAGCCTTGCGGATACTCTGAGAGAAATGGGAATTCCTCTGAAACCCACTCACATCCTCCTCACAATCATCTTCATCCAAAACTGAAGAAGTCTTTCCAGTTTGAGCTGTTCCATTTGACACTTTGTCAGTTTCTTGGATTTGAATGGTCGGAACCTCTCGTTTGGTTACTAAGAAACTACCGCCATCCTCAAACATCGAGGACGGATTTCTCTCCTCACCTGCTGCCATCGCATTGCTCCGGTTCTGGATTCCTTGGAGCACAGAAGTCCGCAGTTTTTTGAAAGAACCCATGACACGGAAACTAGCCAAACCAGACCAAGCCTGTGGTGTGACAGGTGGTCCTCTGAGCGGAGTACTGTCCTCACATTTTGTCTGGGTGGAAAGCAGACGTACAGCCCTGGAGGGATACAGCTTGGCCTGGCCATCAGCTATCACGGGGACAGTCTGGTCCTGAGAATTCAGTCTGTTAAGCCGGTTCTCTTCATAGCAAGGCTTGGACAGCACTGGTTGCATATGGACCGTACAACCAGACCTCAAACTTGGATTCATCAGCTGCTCCTCTGTGAAAGGGTCACTCTGTGGATCATTGTTGTGAGAGGAGCCCTGTGGGTCCGATGAAGGTGCCTGCAAAACCAGATTGAAGAAAGTTTAATCTTGATGAACAAGCTGACAAATCAGCATCAAGTCTTGGAACAAAGAACAAAAACCATGTGATGTGGAGTGAGAAAATAAATGACCCTTTTGTTTTGTCTGGGGAAAATTTTAACTTCAGACTACAATGAAACAATACAACATCAGTGTGATAAGCATAACCTTGATAAGTCACATTATGAAAGAACTTTGAACAATACCCTTATATTACCTGTTTGATTACTTGACCCATGCAATACTAAAACTCAGCACAGGTGAAGCAATTCAAAGCGTTCCTATCCACCCACAAGTGTAAATCAAGCTTCAACATTCCACTTATGGATGAATAATGCCTTTATCTGGCAAATTGGAGGGTGTCAGTAAGTAGCATGAGAGCTTTGCTCACGAGTAGGTTACACAAAGTGCTGTAAAATGTCCTATAAACAATTTAAGCTATGCCTTTTTGCTAAGAAAGAGAGGCCCCTCTACACTAGGGTGTGTACATTGATGCCTGGTGCGATGTTCGCTATGATGAAAGGCTTTTGTGAGCATGACTAAGCAATGAAAACCTCTAATCCATTGTGATTAATGCAATAAATTGCCCAAGGTTTGGAGTGAGGGGTCCACTTAAGGAGGTTGAGTTGCTTTAACCCATTTTTTACCAAGTAAGAATGAACATATGTACGATATTCTGAAAATCATAAATAAGTCACAACAATTTTAATATTGATTTTTGCTCATAAAAGCCCCCAAATAAAAGAAATTGTGTCAATTGCTAAGATTAAATGTGATCCAGTCTTCTTACCCCACTGAGACGTTTCTCAAATCTCTTGACTTTTTCATGTTGTATCGAAGATTTGGACCTTTGACATTATGTAACCACTTTATTGTTCTGAGTCAACCAACTGTCAAGTAATATACAATGGCCCTAAAAAATTCTAAAAGTTAGATATTAATATAATAACTTAAAAATTCACACATTACGTAATTTCAAAGCAAGTGGTAATGTCACAAATGAGCTACAATATTATGTTTTTAATCAGCCTGTGTTAAGGTGATTTAAGTTGTGTGAAGTTAGTTTCCTTCAAGCTCACAGTTCATCACATTAACTATAGAAATAGTTCTTGTTTAACCATCAGAATGACTTTTTAATCTTCATTTTACCTTTGTTCTACCATTTAAAATGGTACCCTTTTAAACATGTATTATATATTGATTGATTGTTTCTGCCATCTTTCTTTACAATAAATGCCACTTGGTTTAAGATTTTGTTATCTAATGCAAACATTCATATATTTAGTGTGGATTGAGTGTTCAAACACTTCCTTGGACCACTGTATGTAGATTAACCACCTGTACCTTTTGACCTCTTGTCTTGCTGTGTGAGCATTGGTTGATTCTGGCTCAGTTTTCAACTCAAATGCTGATCTCTATCACATCAAGTCCTGCTACCCATAAACACACAGCTCCATCGAGGCATGAGGAAGAAGCTGCCACCTGACCTTTTTGTTTAACCAGAGCTTTAAAAGAATGCAATTAACTCAACTTCCAAGTCACTCCTCAGTCTACTCACATGTCCAATGTCTCTGTGTTTAAAGCTGAACTTCTCTCCTACTCTTCCTCGTGTTTATCATCTTTGTTGCAGAGAAAGAATTAATTAAAAGCCCAAACAACCTCTGTACAGCTACCAGCTGGAATCAGGCTCAAACTAAACTCCCTAAACAAGTACTCAGACAAACACAAACACGAGCATGCCTACGGAAGCCACTAAGACACCCAAACACACATACAACTATGTAGTGATGCACGCATACTAAACACTGACATGACATTCTTAAAGCCAAGCACGCCTTTATGATGCATAGACAGCAGTCAAAAACTATTTTACTAATTTTCCAGCTCCAGATGGAGGAGGATAAAGAATTTATGCTTCTTGATAAACAACTTCCTTGTGCCAGAAAAAAAAAACAAAAAAAAAAACTACTTACGTAAGGGTTTTAACACAAGGAAGAACACACAGAGGCATTAAACATAGGGCAATCAAAAAAATATATAAATAAATAAAATAATTATTGAGATATGGCTTAGATATGACAAAAAAAGTGTTTAAAAAAAGTTTTAATGGCTTCCTACAGTTTCCTACCATAAAAAAGGAGCAAAATTAAGTAATTGAGACACATAAATAACCTTTTTCTTATTATTTTTTTCATAATACTACATTTTAAAATAACATTTTTATTAATAATAATAATAACTACATTAAAAACAATCACAATACCAACAATTTTCTTATTATTATTTATTATTTCTTATATATATATATTATATATAAAATAATAATTTAGTCAGCATTATGTTGTTCCAAACCTGTATGACTTTCTTCTACGGAAAACAAAAGAACATTTTCTTAAAAATGTCTCTGTGTTCATTGTATGAACAGAAAAATATATTTTTCTGTGCTCCACAAAAGTAAAAAAGTTACACCAGTTTGAAACCACATGATGTTGACTAAATTATGACAATGTTCATGTTTTGAGTGAACTGTCCCTTTAAAATGAAGGTGGCAGCTGTGAAGGATGACAGCGTACAACACAAATAAAAACACAAGCCCAAAATGATGCTTCCTGACTAAGGAAATTCCTAAGAATAACCAACCACACCAGTTTAATCTGCCAATCAAGACGAGCAAGTCTTGCCATGCTGTCACATCACTATGGAATGAAGTCTATGCTTGCTTTATTTAAATAGTAGTAGGAAAATTACCAGAGCCACAATTGCTACAAGCTTTTTTTTCACTCTTTCATTTTGGGTGGCTACACCACCCTTTAGCCATCCAGACTTTCTGCTTTATTTTTATCTTTGTTGATTATCTTATGTTTATATTCAGTGTTTGGAGTGAAAGTGAAAAGATTTCATTTGACTCACCCGATGATGATGATCCTTTCACAGAGTTTCACAGTGAAAATGTTTAAGGAAGCTAGCTTTCCTCATCCCTCCGGACAAGATCGCACTCGCTCAAACCCACATGATAACGTGCAGCACCCCTCTCCCTGTCCTAATCTGATTATGAGGCTTTATCGGTCTGGACTAGCATCAATATATCTGCATACTGTCAAACACGCTCACACACATAACCACGTGTGTAGAGGGAGAAGATGTTCACTGGAGCAATAACCTCTTAGGTTTGGCGTATGTGATTTATTATTTTTGTTTGGTTACTGATACCACCTACTATATTACGACCCAGTTCTCTTTTTTTTGTCAGTGAGAAAAAGACGCACAGTTACGAGGCAAACACGCCCTGCCTGCTTCAGGCATGGAAAGCGTCAAGTAATGCTACATTTGACACCCCATTCATCTCACCTGTCTCATGACCTGCATTAGTCTACTCCAAGTTCACTGGTCGAAAACATGTCAACACAACTGAGAAAAAAAACAGTGCTGAGTTTTAAGGAAAGGTCAGATCTTTCACTATAAATGTGTGACTAGAAAGGTCTTGGGTAAGTAGCATTTAAAGGAACAGTTCTCCCAAAAATGAAAATTCTGTTATCGTTTACTCACCCTCAACTTGTATGAGTTTCTTTCTTCTGTTAAGTGCAAAAGATGATATTTTGAAGAATGTTGGTATCCAAACAGTTAGCCACTGATTTCCATAGTATGGAAAAAAATACTATGGAAGTCAATGGCTGCCGTCAACTGTTTGGTTACTAACATTCTTCAAACTATCTTCTTTTGTGTTCAGCAAAAGAAAGAAGGTTGGAACAACTTAATGCTGAGCAAATAATAACAACATTTTAATATTTAATAATTGAACATTTGAATTAATATTCAGTAATATTATCAAATTTAACCGCACTGACACTGAACTAAGCTGAATAATTTCCTTCTGTAGAGCTGCTTTACAGCTGAAATTTAATGTGTTTTATAATTGATTATTTTTCATCATTAACACCTTTTGGTTTATTAATATGAGGCTGCTTTGAAACTATTTGTATTGTATAAAACACTATATAAATAAATGCGACGTTGTAACTTTTTTCAATGCAATTACAATGAATGGAGACTTAAGATTTTAAGCATCAAAAGTAGTTCACCTTTTTACAGGTTTCTCAAGTCATACAATAGCTTTGTGTGAGAAACAGACTCAAAGAAGTTATTTAGTGATAATCTTCACCTTTAATGGGCGGTGAACCATAGCGACTGGACTGTTGAATCAGTAAGCTGAACTCGAGAATGGGATCAGTCCGGTTTATGAACGATTCATTCAGACATGTTTTGAAAACAACAATAACTTCAAATAAAAACATCCTACCCAAAAAAATCACCAATCAAATTATCACAGATTCCAACATGAACATTTCAAGAAGTGCTTTCTGTCCGTTTCTCACACAAAAGTATGATTTCATAAAACTTGTATAACGCAAAAGTCATATGAAAACGTCACACTTTTACGATATGTTTATGGTGGTGTTTTTTTTTTTTTTTTGTCATTTTGGAGCCAGTTC
Organism: Cyprinus carpio; assembly: GCF_018340385.1. Taxonomy (NCBI): domain Eukaryota; kingdom Metazoa; phylum Chordata; class Actinopteri; order Cypriniformes; family Cyprinidae; genus Cyprinus; species Cyprinus carpio. Next base: position 14,255,232 of record NC_056620.1, read on the forward strand.
TCATTCACTTTTACAGCTTATTAAAAGCTGCAGCCAGAATATTTCTCAAAAATGAATTGTTTTTCACAGAACAAAGTCAGTCGCACAGATTATAAAATGAAATGACTGAGTAAACTAACTTTTTTTGTGTGAACTATCCATTTAAGCTGTATACATGCATAGAATTAAAAAAAAATTGGTTGTGGCATAATAGGACTTTCAAACAAATGCTTTCTACTGACAAAACACCATTAAACACTTAACACATCAATGCATTTAATGCATTTGTGCACTATCAGGGAGTAAGGTCATTGAGAAGAAGGTGGGAAGTGCGATTTAGCCTTAATTTACGGCAGTCATAGATTAGGAGGCACCCAGTGAGGCATTAAAGTTCCTTGTGCGTGTCTTGTGATAACGCAAACACTCTCATTATGTGTGGAGGAGTGCATTCCAGCTCAATGCAGTGTTGGCGAAAAGCAAAGCAATTGTTTAGAGAAGCGAAAGTGTATAGTGCATAGTACTTTTAACCAGCTGTTACCATGAATTACATTACTTTCCTTTCCTTTCTGGCAAGTTTAATTTATTTGTCATAAATTATGATGTCAACAGCAGCACATGGCTTGCATATGACAAACATGTGGCAGACTTTAGACAATATATTAGAGCATGAGAAAGGAGTCGCTTACGAACCTAAATGTAATCTATTTTACAAAAATCTTGAATGCATTTACAACAGTGCTTCTCACGGTGGATTTCACGGACCCCCACTGTCAAATACAAGGTTTGAAGGACCCCCGTGTAGGCTAAGATACTTTAATTCAGGTGCTGTGGCTGTAATGATGACAAAGCTGCTCGTTTTCAAACGATTAACACAATTAACCTTGATTATTTTTGTAATTCCTGATGTCACACGACTTTATTATATGTTCCCACACTTTCTGATCTATGAATTTCCATGATTTTGTAGTTGTTGGTGATTACTGGATAAGGATTTTAATCATAAGAACAGAATTATAATTAATATCTGACATCTCAAGTTTTCATTTGGTAAAATATAAAAAAAAAAAAAAATCCCCTTTGGTTCCACCACAAAGAAAACCTTTCAAGCAGGACAGACCAAGACAAATATTTCAGCGTTGAAAGCAAGCTGCGGGTATGAATGAAGGCGATTATGGAGTTGAGTTTTTTTCCACGGAAGAAAAAAAGCTTTAGTTTATTTGTGAGTTTAATTAACTCAGTCTCTCCATAAAGCTCTTTAAGAAGCACCTCGAGACCCTAAACAGCCAACCAACCCCCACCTCGTCTTCTCGGATCTCCCTACAAGCTTTGCGCGCTCCTACACCCCCCTCATCACTATGGCAACCAGTGGGCTAGTAACGCATACACACAATACCCCTCCGCCGCCTCCCCCCCCAGCTTCTTTTGAACCCAACGGAACTGGCAAGATGATAACGAACTGCCAAACTGTTGAACGCACATTTTTAATTTATTTGACATATGTATTCTCAATTTCATAATTGACAAAAATCAGTATGGCCTTTCTAAATAAAAGGGATAATTATTTGTTACTTAAACGCAGAATCTTACCTTTATCATACTTCTTGAGCGCTATCTTGGCCCGGTGTCACAGCACTGGTGCGGCCGCGACCAACTCCTCCGACGGTCCAATGTCCGACGAATTACGCATATTAACCTCGCGGAAATCGTTAAACTGCCTAATGGTGAATGCGAAAGTACACGGTGAACAGTCAGCCAATATCTCGTCCGGTGCGTGTATTCACAAGAACAAACGCCCCGTAGTCACGGATCTATCGGGACGGAAAACTTTCCATGAAATGTGTGGCTCAAGCACTCCCTCGGGCGATTTAACGGCACATGACCGAAATCAACCGGACACGAGGAAGATTTGCGGGTCAGAACGGCTTCGGGTAAAAGTTTAAGTTGGTTCTCTGCGGTGGAAACGCTCAGCTAGAGAGCCATGACTCCAGGCGGCGTCGCGGCGGGGTTGGAGAGCATCAGTGCACTTGTTGCGCTGCCGCTGATTGCTGCGGGGCGGAGAAACAGCTCGACTGTGATACGCGGTTTGTAGTCTGCCCAGGGACGCCAGCCAAAATCACAACCCCTATATGACTGCTATATAAATATGGTGATATCACAGTATCACAGCATTTCTGCGTTTAGAAAACATTCTCCTCAAGATAATATGCCTTGGCTATCCTAGACACGTTTCAGCCCTCAAAACGACTGTAGCCTATTATGTTTTCTGTTCTGCTCTGCCCAATAAATATGAATAAATACTGAAGAAATTGTTCGTGCTAACTTGTCTGTGCAGAACTCGCAAGGGTTGGTGCCAGAGGGTTGCTTTGCGGTTGCTAAAATGTGCTGAGTGTTTTTAGCTCAGTGCTAGGTGTTTGCTGGTTCTTGCTAAGTTGGCCCCATTAATTTGTGGCCTCCATTGTTCATCCAAGATTATTTTAGGCATGCTTAATTTCTTTAACACACCCACAGTGTGTGATGAGAACAAAAAAACATTTCCCAAAGGGTGTATTCAAATTCTCCCAAGTTGCCTATGAACCTGTAAATTACATTTAAACATTTGCCAGATGCTTATCCAAATGTATCCTCTAGGAAATCAAACCCATGACCTTATAAGGTAATAGTGTTGCTAGCAGGTAAAGTCTCCATGAAATCAAAATAGATGATTCTTATTTTTTTATGGAATATTGCAATGTTTATTAGGCTATAAATGATTTCCCTGCTGAAAACAAAACAAAACAAACAAACAAAAAAAGACTGGTCTAGGCTGGTCAGCAGGCTCATTCACTCTAAAAATGGCTGGGTTAAAAAATAACCCAATTGGCAACCCAGCGCTGGGTAAATATTGGACAGAACACGTGCTGGGTTAAAGTAACCCAGCATGCTGGTTTACACATTTTAACCCAGCAGGCTGGGTTGTTGAGAAAACCCAAGATATAGTCATTTTTACCATTTGTGTGTTTGCATTTTTGTGGTGCTGGGTTATTCTTGCTGGGTTATTCTCATAATTTTCTCTCTATGCTTAACAAGACAATCATGGATTAATAAATAATGAAGAATACAGGTTATTTAGACTGTTAAAAAGTTATTTTTAATGCCATCTGACATTCACAAATGTGTCAAAATTCGTACCAATGAAAAACGACATGCAATTTTCTTTTTTTTTTGTTTTCAACAAATGCAAAAATCACAGAAATACAGTTGCAATAAATAAGAAAATTAGTTCTGAATGACCTGTGTCTAGCTGTTTAATTATTATATTTTGACATGTTTAACTATTTAAATACACAGTGAAATTACATTGACAATTAAAATTTAAAAAGACAGAGAATGCAAAATCATTTAAAGATGTCCTAAAATTTATAACAAGTATATAAAGACTCCTAGGTAGATGTACACTGCTTAGGGTAGTACAGGTATAGGTCACCCAAAAATGAAAATACTTTCATTTATTGCTCACCCTCATGTCGTTACAAACCCTTAAGACCTTCGTTCATCTACATAACACAAGTTAAGATATTTTCGATGAAACCCGAGAGCTTTCAGACCAGGGTGAATAATTACTGACAGAATTTTCATTTTTGGGTGAACTATTGTCAAACACTTAGAAAGCTTTGAAGCAAAGATCTACAGCTGAGAGCAGTGAACTCTGCTATAGAGCCTGTCTATGGAAGGACAATTTTCAAAAGGAATTGCAAATTATATTTTCAATTGCGTTTTCCACGTGACAAATTGTGACATAATCAAAAACACAATTGCAAATCTTGCATTACTTTTTGCGTTTTCACGAATGCACAGTGAAAAATACAGTGTCAAAGCAGCTTTACAGTATTAAATAGGAAAATAGTGTGTAATAATGCAAAAGGACAACAGTAAATACTCAATTTTCAGTTAAAAGTCAGTTCATCATTGATTCAGTGATTTATCGTCCAGCTGTTGCATTCAAGTAGACGATATCGCTGGATATTAAGTGTCCCCAACTAAGCAAGCCAGAGGCAACAGCGGCAAGGGAACCAAAACTCCATCGGTGATAGAGTTGAGAAAAAACCTTGGGAGAAATCAGGCTCAGTTGGGGGGGCAAGTTCTCCTCTGGCCAGACCAAACCAGCGGTTCAATTCCAGGCTGCAGCAGAGTCAGATTGTGCAGTGGACTCATCTGGTTCCGATGACTTGTGCCGATGTCCGTCTAGGAGACAAGGTCTTTACAGGGGATCTGTCTCTGGGGCTCATCTAGTTGTCCTGGTCTCCGCTGTCTTTCAGGGCTGTAGAGGTCATCTCTCCACCATCTGATCTGGATACAGACTGGATCTGGGTGGCTACGGTGACCTCGGAATAAGAATGAAACAGACTAATGTTAGCTTAGATGCATCATAAGAACAAGTACATCGGGTGCTATTAATTACCACGTCTGCTTTTTCACTGTGTCGCACATGTAACATGCCAAAACTGAAATGGAATTGCAATAACTTTAGCATCTGAATTTCCAAATGCCTCACATGGAAACCTGTCAATCTGTGTCAGGGGGTGGGACCATACTATGGGGCGTGTTTGTATTGGGAGGTGACATCACTCAAAGACAATTGTGCCAAATGCTTTGGACAATGGAGGTAAAGGCACTACTAAAGGCAGCTGCCACTCCGAGAGATGCGTGTTAAAGAACAGACAGTGCAACCCGGGTCTCCCTATATCCTTGGCACCTTACACAATAAATAATCTTTTTAGTCATTTTAAAACCCAAATGCAGCTACACTCCCCTGCTAATGGTGGGAGCCACAATGGTACTATTGGTCAATATTCACCATTAACCAAATGCTTTTCACCTGAGGAACATAATATAGGGTAAGTTGCAAATAGGCAAATAAGACTAGAACTGCAAGGTTGTTTTGCTGACGTGCATCAGAGTGCAAACAGTGAGAGATTTGGGGTAAAAACTACAAAATATCTCCCAATACAAACATGTCCCATAGTATAGTCCCACCCCTGACACGGATTGACAGGTTTCTGTGTAAGGCATCTGAAATTCAAATGCTTTTCAATTGCGTTTGGTCTATGTCACAATTTATGCGTCCACATGTGGAAAAATGCAATTAAATATACAATTTGCAATTCCTTTTGGAAATTGTCCAGAATATCCTTACCTGTCCATTGATTATGATCAATGTCTGATAGATCTGCTGGCATTTTCAAATTGCCATGACAAATGGATGGGGTTTTGTGGACTCTGCTCGGTTAAGGAATTCCACGTTTGTTCCAACCTATAAAATAAAGTAAACAAAATACAGATTTTTAATAGCGGTGATTCAGTTCAATAAACTGTGTGAAGTTCATCATGATTATGAGTTAAATTCACCTATGAGTAGGTCTACAGAAGCTGAATATGCTATAGTGATTGGCTTTCAAACTGTGTAATCAATAGGATGTTACAGTCAGTATAATCACAGTTTATATTAATATGCGGCTGTATCGAAACACACAATCACAGTCACTGGCACAGATATGTGAGATCACACTGCATAGTCAAAAACACAATCTGGAAAAATGGGTATATAATGTATTCGCTCATTATAAAAATTATGTACATTCTGAACACAAAGTTACAAAGTGCAGCTTTAACTACAGCACGAAACAGAATTATATGTGCGTTTAATTTACGCAAGTGTTAGTTGATTATCACAGACAAACAATTATGTATGTAAAATGTATAATAAACATGAACTTACCGTTAGACGTCTCGATAAGACTGCATTCAACGAGTTTTTCTCTCACAAATGTATCCATGTGCTCTTCTGACAAGAAAAAAACAACATTTTGAATTATGACTTACCAAAAACCTTATTTACGTATGTAAAAAGACTTTATAAACCACACAGGCATCAAACATCACCTCACTAACGCGGCCTACGTCACTCGCTGTGCGTGCGCGCACTTTGAAATGTATCGAGGCCCTGAGACGTCGATTCTTTTCCGGGAATCACTTTGTCCGAGAATTGATGAACCGGTTTATTTGAACCGGATCGTCGGTTCTTTTAGACCTGCGGTCCAGCGACATTGTACGTAATTTGTATGATTTACATGTCGATATGGACAACTGCAGGCGTTTACATTATAGCAGAAAGCCGTATTGACTTATTTTGACTCACTTAAATGTTAAATTCGCTTTTCAGTGTCAGAAACGACTCTTTCCTCTATTTTCACAGATATTCACATATTTCAGCCTTCCGTCGCTGTCTGATACTTATATAAAACTGTATTAATCTGTCGTCTCAGATACCTCAACACGATTATGCGAGTAACGTTACACGTAGAATGGCCGTCTGAGGTAAAACTGTTCATCATTTAACAAACTAATGTTGGCCTGTAGAAGTTTAACAGTATTGTTTCCGCAAATAAAGTTATAATTCTGCCAATTTCAAATAATTATTAATGAAAACATTAAATAAACTTACCTTAAAACAGTTGAAACCAGTGGCTTTGCCCCGTTGTTCTTCCAAAATGACAGTTGGGGAGCGATTTAAACATCTTCAAGGCGCGTTAAAATAACCCAGCGCTGGCCTGAAAAAACCCAGCGTTACAACCCAGCAGGTTTGACTCAACACATGGTAAATTGAAACTACCCAAAAGTGTTTAAAAAGTAATAAAATAACCCAACAAAAATGACCCAACAGACTCAGCCCAGCATTTTCTAATAAAAAACAACCAACCCATTATTATAGTTTTTAGAGGTGTTTTGGCCACTTCCTTAGCCAGCCAGGCTGGGAGACCAGTTAAAACCAGCTACTTCCAGCTTAAACCAGCTAAGACCAGCCAACCATCTCATGATTATTGTTTTTTTAATTCATGTGTCTTCTTAAATCCAAAAATCTTAAATTCAAAACATTAATGTCATCACCTCCTTGCAACATTTCTCTCTCACTCCTTTTTCTTTTGTTGGCCAACTGGAAGTTAGCATCACTCTGGTTCCCTCAACAAAAACCCAATAGGACTTTTTTCATTGCCTTTTAGATTATTGCAGAAAATAAGCTCTGTGTCCAACAAAGGTTTATGAAATTCTTATGATTCTTGCATGTAATGTTTATCATGATACTTTTCACAAAAGAACACAATTCTTTAATAAGAAATAAGTAAATGAATTTACCTGTTGAGGACATTTAATATTTCTGTAGTCACATTTAGCCACTTGTTAGCAACCGCCTTGTTTTAAGACAAGGAAAAGTTTAATAAAAAAAAATCACAAGGGGTATTACATTTTGCAATTTTATGTTGTAGAATAAAATGTGACAATATCTTGAGCTTGCGTTAACCATGCACAGACCTTATTTTAGGCATTTAACTAAAAACCCATTGACTTCAGAATGATTGAACCATAAGTGCTAAAATGCTAACTTTCTTTTTGGGTTTTGGCTTACAAAAAATGCATTATCCCGCCTGCAGCACTCTATGGGAGGAAAACAATCTCAGTTTCTGTTTCATGCCGACTCTAAGCTACAGGAATGTTGTAATGTTTGCTTTAGCAAAAATACACAGAGACACATCATTTTTGTCACAAATGAATTTAAGAAACATAAACAATGATTTACATTTTTACTGAATATTATGATGACACCACTTAGTGAATTTAAAATATCTTATTTCAAAGCATGTTTTTTTTTTACCACTTAATTCCCTTTCGTAGCAGCGTCTTTAGGTTGCAAAGAGGAGAAAGCCAGAAAAAACAGTGTCGTCATCTTCATCTGCATATAACCCATTAAATAGCAGTTTATCAGCCACTTGCATCCACACTTTGTCTCCGGCTTCCAGTTCTAGGACTGCTCCTCCAGAAGCCTGGTCCTCACCACCTTGATAGCTGTCCATAGTGTAGATCACTCGCTGACCATTCTTCATCAGGACCACTTTTACATTGCGAGAGTACACAGTGATATGGTAGGTGAAATAATACACTCCTCCGATGGCACAAGTAAAGCGGCCAGTCTGAGGATCATAGTGTCCCTGACGGTTATAGATGATTTTATCAAAGAGAATTGGAGTGTTAGCGGCAGGTAATTTGGAGCTTTCACTCAGTCTGGCTGAGAAGGCACTTTTTGGTATCTCAGGCATGTCCCCCTTTGGGCCTTGCTCCCCAATGTCCCCTTTTGACCCTTTCTCACCACGAACACCAATGCTGCCTTTGATACCTTGATGGCCGAATTCACCCCTTGGGCCTGGTCGCCCTGGGGGCCCCAAATGACCCTGTATGCCCTTGTCTCCCTTATAGCCAATGTCTCCTTGTGGTCCCACAGGGCCTATAGGACCCACGTCCCCTTTGATGCCCTGTGGTCCTGGCAAACCAAGTTCTCCCTTCTGACCTTTTAAACCCAATGGCCCTGGGAAGCCTTGGGGCCCCATTTTGCCAGGTGGACCCCTTTCTCCATTGTCTCCACGCTTCCCTTTTGCACCAGCTATGCCAGGAACACCTAAAAAAGAACCAACCTGATAATAGGCAAATGAAAATAAAAAATACACTATAAAATAAAATAAAATAAAACAAAACAAAACAAAAAATAAATTAAATATTTTTACATTTAAAAAAAAATAATTTGGGGTTTTTTTTGTTGCCATTTTTGGTATATATTTTTTATTTAAATAAATAAAAACAATTGTTTCTTCTTTCTATTATGGGAAGATTTAGAAAAAGACACAAAGACATTATTAAAATTTACCAGGTTCTCCTTTATCTCCTTTTGGTCCTTCTTTACCAGCTGTGCCGCATGTTCCTATATCACCTTTAGATCACATAAACAGTTGTATTTTTTGTATGTATCGTATGAAACACTTCTATTGCATGCAAGCAGGCCAAAATCCTTTTGCCAAACCAAGCTTGAACTTTAACATCTAAATGTCAAATATGGCTGCAAAATCTTGTCAAGGAATTTTTTTTACAGCATTGTTTCATTTGTATATCTATTTGACCTCATAACTTAGCTCAAAGGTGACTGATTAACTGGAGTCAAACATTTTACTTTCATTCTTACCTCTATCTCCTTTATCACCTTTGGCCCCATCTCTGCCATCACGTCCTGGCATTCCATTGTGTCCCGGGTCTCCCGGGATCCCGGGGTGACCGTACACACAGCCAGTGTTTTTGTCAGAAATGCTCTGCTCTGCAGCATTGTCCAATACGACTAGAAAAAGCATACAAATCTGTGTGGGAAAGAGCATGGTCCTCTCAAGCACTTCAGCAGCAGTAGTCCTCTGTGTTGAGGAAACCTAATGTGCACAAACATTTGAAGAGTTTTTTTAGACTTGACATATTGTAAACCTGCTATTTCATTGGTCAGAAAGTCGTTGTTTAGATTACTTATTTTACCCTAATACGTTACACATCACCTGTGTCCTCTATTGTAATTCCTTTTTGTATTTTAGCTTAGATAATATTCAACCTGAAACATGCTATTGCCAAATCCATATTAGCATAGAGTTTTGCCAACAAAACCCATTTATATTCATTACATTGTGGAGTAAAGCTAATATTAAACTGAACAAACCCTCATGAAAGCCACTTCCTTGAAGGCTTTAGGATGTTATGTGACAAGAACATCTTGTGCTTTAATTTGCCGTTATTGATTTGGTTACTTTAGAAATGTTACTGAACAGTCATAAAGTCAGTCTAAAGAGCATCATGCAATTCAGTGCTTAATGCATATTGTCCCATGTAGCTGCTTATGGCTGTTACTCAATCTTGATTAAATTTCCACTTCAGTGACACTGCAAATGCAATCCAACGCATCCCAAAGCTTGACCTTATGAATCCATTTGGCCTTAAGCTTTTGAAATATGTCATGTCTGCCTTCCTCCTCCCTTAAACATAAAGTTTCAATTAGAGCTAAAAGGTTTCTATGGTCATTTAAGAGAAACTATAACAGAGCTTCAATGTGCCACACTAAGAGAAACGCCTTTTGGATATAGTTTATGTAAATTAAAATATTGTGATTTGACATAATGCTAAATTAAATATATAAAAATCATTTTAAACACATAGGTTATTATATGTAGACTTGATTCCATATCTTGCTCAGACTGATCGTTTCGACTCATAAGACTTAAATCTTTTGTCAGGAGCAATATATTGTCATTTTGTGTTTTTGTATTTGATGAGGCATGGTTCCGTTTAAGTTAATTTCACAATCCAGTCATTTCAAAACGATTTCATGTGATAAATTTCCCATGCAAAGTTTGCTCGTATTCAAGTTGGTCAATCAAAATCGCCACCTTGACCATCAGAAAGCTGTCTGGTTTTAAAGAGACTTCTGTGTGAGCGGTGCTTCATTAATCACTAAACTATTTTTCCGCTAATGTGATCTCATCTAAACCAAGTTGAATAGTCCATCTACCATCAGTGGTTCAACCATAACGTTATGAAGCGACGGGAATACTTTTTGTGCGCAAAGAAAATAAAAATAAAGATTTTATTCAACAATTTGACTCCACTGTGTCTCTCCGCATCACCGTAGCACCATTTTGGAGAATATCCGCTGAACGCAAGCAGCATATGCTCTTCTGTGTCAAATTTTCCCTTTAAGAAACTCAAGTATACTTAAACATTGTACAATATTCTTAAGGCTTAACTTCATGCCATGTTACATTTTATTTTCATAGAAACATAAACACATGAACCAATCATGTTAAGGTACCAATTTATTAAATATTTACACATCAAACATGATCATCAAAACCAAGCTTATGAAACTGACATGGAATGTTCACACACAACAATGATGGACAACACAAATTAGTATATTTCTACATTTATGACTATCATTAATCTGCATACAGTACTTCTGGTTAGTATGTGCATTGATATCTTTTACTTTTTAACTTTTGCTATTAAAACAGCAAAAGAACTGATCACAATAACCCAGAAATAACAACAGGTGCAATACAGTATTTGCAAGGGCAAACGTTTGTCCTTTACTGTACATTCAAACACTGTGTAAACAAGTATACTGTTGCTGTCTGTTATTTGGTATATCAACACACTGTCTGCTCATAGAGAATAAGGCAGTTGTTTTGACTTGCTTAGATAAAACTTTTATCACTTTGCATACATTTACAAATAAATAAATATATTTTTATCATAAGCTGAGCAAACAAAACTTGAAATAGGTATGCCTAGCATGCTCTAATATCTTAAAATTATGCTTCAGTTTATGACATTACTAATACTGCTCCTCTTCATCAAACAGATGCACCATCAAGGAACACTGCTTGGTTGAGGGCTGGGGTGAGAGGGTTTAAGGTCTTCTGGGTGTTGCTGGGCACTAGTATAGTTTTACATAATCTGCCGATGCATGCCGTAACCAGTCATGCCAGCCTGAGATGCCCCACGGTTACTGCCCATCTGTAAGCCAATCAGATTCTGACCCTGCCGCAACTGCTCCTCAGAAAACTCTCGCCGGTTGCCTTGAGATTTCCTGACACAAGAGATCAAAAAGAGTTCACATGGCACTGAGACACAACAAAATCTATTCACAAGTCCAACCAGACAGCACTTAACGCCCCGCTATGAATTAGTCTGGCGGTAATCTCCACAGGAATAGTCTTGCTCACCTGTGAAACCAGTCCCGGTTACCTCGGTAAAGTCCATCGTCTTTTGTAAGAGCGACACTACCCAGGGCCATTAGTGTTCTCTGGACGGCTGCCATGTCTTTTCCTTTAACCAAGGGAACCAACAAGCACTGAAGTGACTTTGGCTTATAGTGCTTTTTTATAGGATGATGTACTGTAGTATGCAAGGCCTGGCTGATTAAAAGCAATCTTTCAAAACAATTCAAACTCCTATATATTAATTTTCTACAGCGGTTTGCTTTTACAAGCACCATGGATAATTCCGAAGTCCATGAAGTGCTGTTCCAGAACTTATAAAAGCAAATTTTACTGTACCTTCCCACAAGTCCACTGTCTGAAAAATGTCTGTGGTTATCACTCCATAAGCTTCAGCTGCCTGCAGGAACTGGGAGATCTTTTCCATCTGCTTAAAGGCCATCTGAGTCTCTGGGATCTTCTTAATAGGCTCCTTACCACGCGGATACAAACTGTTAATGAGTCTACAGAGGATCTGCAGACGTGGACGAATGGGGGGGATAATGATAAATAAAAGATGAATGGAATCATGTTGGTGTGATATTGTACAGCTGGTATTTACTCACAGTGCCATCCATTAGCCAGATCTGAAAGTTTTGCCTCCCCGGTTGTGGTTTCTCTATATTTCCTCCACACTGAGCGACAATCCAGTCCACCAGTCGAGACTCTAGCTCTGGGTCATACTTCTGCTCGATCTTCTCCTGCACCTCACGGCTCAGTCCATAACTGGGTCCTCGGTTTGCCATGGTCAAGTTTAATAAGTCTAGGTCCTTACCCAGTATATATAAAAACAACCACAAAAAATTTACACACTAGCTTAATCTGTATATAAGGCTTTATAATTTTCCCTTTAGCTAAATATAATTTTAATATTCCTGTATTATGATACAGACTAGCTACTGTATCACATATAAATGACTGACAAGGGGTTATATTGACCGGGGTGTGGTCCATGCCTCTGTTTCCATGCATGACTTTAAAGAAAAAAATTACATGTCTAAAAATCTAAAGCTATTTAGAATATTTAATAATAATAATAATCCATGAGACCACTGCAATCACTCAACGATTCTTTATAATCAAGAAGAGCGTGCAGATGCAAAAAGAAACTCAAATTTAACACCAAACACCAATAAACTAAAACAACCAAACACAAACAGATAATTATAAAAATCTAATTCCATTTTCATTTTCTCATTATACAAATGATTTTTGTCAAGAATAAAGATTTACTTACTGCAAGCAGATGCGCGTGTCGTCCTCCTGTGCAGCGAGGTCAAATCCTTCCTGTTGTCAGTGCTCAGAGATGCTGGACTGAAACATCCATGCGGCGGGGGACGGGGCGTGGCTCCAACGCACTGTCCAGTGAGTGTGGCTTGGCTTATGAATATTAATTATCTTACGTCGGTAGCATCGGCGTGACTTAATTAACATTCATGAGCTGACAATTATCGGCAGTGCAATTCGTAAATGTCGGGAATATCAAGAATGACACACAATGGGCACTATGGAACAGAATCAGACTGAATTGCAATAAATATATATTGTAACAAAATCTTAGTTTTAAAATAAGGAGTTGTACCCAATAAAATTATATAGCCTATTTACACCTCCCTATAAAGTTAAATCCGTTTTCGTAATGCCAGATTTAAGAAGAAAAATGTAAAACGGTTTAAAAACTGACAGAAAAAAAACAGATCCTTTTGCTCGTCCTCAGTAATAAATAAACAAGCCCATTTCCAATTAGATTAAGATGCATTACTAATGCAAGCAAATTCTGCAGAGAGAGAAAAAAAAGTGAGTAGCACGTGATAAACAGGAAAAACAAGTCATCTATCGCTTAAATAATTATTGAATTCTTTAAGCATGGCTTAAAGCTACTTTAGCTACTACTAAATAAACGTCCTAAACCTAAAGACCTGAGCGAGTAAACTGAGGAATGTAAATATTTAATTACATAATAAACGACATACCCTTAAGATTGTATTAAATTACATAGTTCTTTTAAAATAGTTTAATAGTGGCTAAACAACATCAAAATATAAGGCAGCTTATATAATCCTAGCAAGCTCTTCTATTGAGCAATTAATGTGGTTTAAATGACACCAAAATTATGTATTCAAGTCTAGTCAGGTTTTATTTTGTGTAAATTGCTTGGTGCCATTTTAATTTAGAGGCCTCTGATAATCAACTGATATAGAAAGGTCAGTCTGGTTGTTAGAGCTCATTGGATTGTGATGGGGTAAAAAAAAAAAAAAAAAAAGCCCCAGGCCCACTGAATCCAGACCAACGTTAATCATGCACGTTAATAAACAACCAAGCTGTTTCTGGAGCAGTGGCCCAATACGTCCTCCAAAGAAACAGAGAATGCAAAAGGCAGGAGAGAACCGAAAGGTCAGCTTTAATATTACGTGCTTAGTGCTTAGTGGGATGTTCAAGTGGGCTAAAGCAGTAGCACACACACACACACACACACACACACACACACACACACACACACACACACACACACACACACACACACACACACACACACTACTAATCCCTTACAAGAAACTAGCCTAAAAGAAACCTTCAGAGTTCAGCAAAAACTCAATCTACAGCATTGGTTACCTAATGTTAACAGCAACAAAAAAAAAATATAATTATAATAAATTATAATAATAATAGTAATCTAGGTTACGGTGAGGTACAATGGAAATTAATGAGGTCAGGGGTGCACAGTATGTATATTAATGATGGATTAAAATATATAAAATGACAATAACATAAATTGATGGATAAATTAAAATGATCATAAAATGATCAACACTGAACCTGGATTATTATTGCTTTAAGGAATTTAAGAAAGTGTTTAATTACTCCAAAACACTGCATATTGGTATACAGAGGCTTTATTTCCATAAAACAGTGTGAAATATGGTAAAAAAGAAGATCTAGACAAACCTTATGCTAGACAAACAGCAGCTTTACCTAAAAAGGTTTAATGGCACAGTATTGCAGTAAACATGTAAAAGACATGAAAAAGAAACTATTCCGTCCTCCCACAATTCACCTTTTCCAACATTCCTGTCTTGCACAACAAAACAGGAAGCAGGTGTTTGGAAGGTTGCTCGGTAACCCCATCCCAAACGGTGTTTCACACCATGGTGGTAAGCTTGTCTATGAGGTCATCGATGGTGTAGACAATGAGCTTGATGTCATCTTTTTCAGCCATGCGGTGCTGGCCGTGGCGCCGCAGAATGATGTCCACGTCGGGGCTCAGCACACGCTCGGCCACTTGCACAGAAATGTGCCAAGGCACGTCCTCGTCTTTCAGGCCGTGAATGAGACGTACGGGGCAGGTGATAGGGATGGGGCTCTGTAGGATGCAGTGGTTCTCCGCCTCACGCAGGAAGTCCATACTCACAGTGTACATGCCCTCCTCGTTACTTTTCGTGGGGACTGTCCATACACCCTTGTCCTCACACTCTTTTCTCACCTGAATAACAAATGTGAACTCTGACTGATTTTTGAATATCAATACCCCAACATGTGAGACACATTAATCAGCAGGATGTGCATAAAACTAAAACATGTCAGAATACTTCAATTGCATCTCACCTCTATAGGAAGTGTCTTGAAGGCTGTAACAAAATGATCTGCTGCTGTGGAAATGCCCACCAAGGCTTTTGTCTTCTCTGGGCGAGCGATAGCAGCTAAAAGCATCAACCAGCCGCCCATACTGGAGCCCACGAGAATCTAGGAGACAACATACTACAGTACTTACAGTCAAAGCCAATGTTGCATGCTATATTTAAAGGTATTAGTAACCTCTAGTGGTCACTCTTTAAAATGAATTAAGAATTAAAGGTATAGTTCACCCAGGAATGAAAATGTATTTACTCAGGTTGTTGCAAACCTGAATTTCTTTTTTTGCTGGACGTAAAAGAAGATATTCTGAAGAATGTGGGTAACCAAACAGTTTCTGGTCCCCAATGACTTTAATAGTATTTTCCGTAATATTGAAGTCAATGGGGACCAGCTACTATTTTGTTACCCACATTTTTCAAAATATCTTTTATGTTCATCAGAAAAAAAATGAACTCATAGAGGTTTGGACTGAGATAAGGGTGATTAAATAATGAAAGGAATATCATTTTTGGGTGAACTATCCCTTTAAAGGGGTTTATTCCACACCGCTCTGTCCCTTCACCTATAAACGCACTGATCATTTCCTGCTTTTATAAAGCCCCTCCCTCAGAAATACACAATGGGCTCAGACTGGTTAGCTGGTCCAGTGTGTTGTGATTGGCTAAACCGCCTCTAGTGCGCATCTAAAGTCCCACCCCTCACCTCAGTGGCATGTGTTCTGGTTGTATTGTAAACAATGACGCTGTCTATACTGCTTGTCAATTTAAGCCCGATTGAGACCCAGAGAATATTAGTGTAGAGGATCGTGCAGAACCTGTGCAAGCACACAGCTCTTAATGGTATGTTTTTTTGTTTGTTGTTGTCTCATACTTTTAGATACGCTGTTATATGTAAATGCTAGTTCTTCTGTTAGCTTTTAATATACGGTTTTATCCTAATTAAAGCTTAAATACAGCACAGCAACCGTACGCGCGTCCATGTATAACGCTTCTCATAGCTGTGTGAAAATAAGTGTATAATTGGAACAATTCATTGTTTGAGCTGAATATATGAGAGAGAGAGAGAGTGAGTGAGAGAGGGACGCGAGGAACAGGATTGAGAACCGCTGTTTCAGAACATTGATTTTGAAACTTGTGAATCCATTAGAATCGTTAGAAGACAGAATCACGATTCATATATGGATCGATTTTTACGTGCAACTCTAGTTTTCTCTTCCTCTTCTCTAAAGCAGCACAACATGGCCCCGTCTCTTTAATTGCATGTTCCTGAGGGTGGGGTTCATCTGGGTTTGTGACGTCACAAACTGGGGAAGTAACTCGTTGTAGTCCCTACGAGTTGATTTTGTAGGCATTAAACTGCCAGAATTTTTAAAGACGATATCTCTGTTTGCACTGAACTTTCAGCATTGCAACTTTGATATTGTTAAGCTCAAACAGCAACATTACGCACTAATTAGCATTAAAAAAGTCAAATTGCAATCCACCACCCCTTTGAGCATAAACACTAAACATGATTATTCAAAAATGAGAAATAAGTATTTCAATGTATAGTCCTTTTTTATATATAAAAAAAAAAAGTTACCAGCTGGTCGTAATTATTGACTCAGGTCTATCAGTGTCTGTGCTGTTTAGATGTAACCATGAACACATTGTAAAGTCTTTCTAGTCTTACCTGGGGACCTTCAGCGAGTTCATCTAACATGAACAGGACTTCTTTTTTCCATGTTCCTATGGTGCCTTCTGAAAATACACCCTCAGAAGCTCCATGACCAGAGTAATCAAACCTGCGAATCCACATAAAATGACCTGAGTTTTGTGTGAACTTTCACCTAGAGGATTTCAACACACACTGTTGGGACATTATTAAAAAAAATAAAAAACTTGGCTAAGCAGTTTAAGCTCTTAAATAATTAAATATATATACACAGATTAAACTATGCATGATTCAATTTATTGTTGTCAGCAAATAAAGTGATTCCAAAAAATCTGAACAAGTAAAATTCTTCTAATGAGCTTTTTTCCCCAGTTCAACTTAAATTTACGTTAAACCTGATGATCATGTTCATGACCCAAGGAGACTACTGAGCTTTAAAGAAAGAATCTGACCATCTGAGATGTCACAGATTTGCATAATTAATTAGTGGCTTAAAAATAATACAGAATCTTCAATCATTCTGACATCATAACATTTCTTTGTTTACATTTGTTAAATTCCAGTTACTTTTTACATTATTTACATTGAGTCTCAAATATTTGGACCCCGCTGCATGTATTTGTGAATGAATAACAGACACAAACCTCAGGTAGGCATGACCTAATGACCTGCAGAACTCCTCCAGGGCCTCTGCCTTCTGTCCGCTCATGTTAGATCCATATCCAGGCAGGAACACGACACCAGGACTCTTTCCCTTCACTCTCCGATAGGCCAGCTTTGGATGATCTGGCCGTGATATGTACTGTACTGCAGATTTATGTCGAACTCCTGCAAATAAACACAACAGTATGACAACAGGGCTTTAGATTTTATTGTTCTGCATTTCTTATCCTAGACTGTGGTCAGTATGATATTTTTGAAACTTATTTTATTAAAAAATACCCGTAACAACAGAAATATTATTACCGTTTTAAGATAAAAGTTTTCTACTTTAATATGTATTTAAAAGTGTAATTTATTCCTGTGATGGCAAAGCTGAATGTTCACCAGTTATTATTCCAGTCTACAGTGTCACATGGTCCTTCAGAAATTATTTTAATATGCGAATTTGCTGCCCTCTATCTTGGTGATTTTAATGCGTATCATAAAAGGACTCTAAAGTTCTTAACACTTTGCGACAATTAGACAACATGTGAAAATCTAATTAATGACTTAAGGGAAAATACTTGTTTCTGTTTTAAAGGTTTATAAGAGCACTTCTATTACTCTTTCCACAGTTTTTAGAGATAATGTGTAAGTTTATGTTATGCAGTGTATCCCACACCCCTTCATTTGCCTAGATTTTAACAAGCAGAGCTTTCTTGTCATCTAAATGCAGCTTATCATAAGTTTACTTGTACTTACCCTCGATGATCTTCGACCTGACAGTTTTGACAGCTCCATTGCCCGAGTTCTGTAAAAGTCCTCTCCAACAATGCCTCAACACTGCCGCTGCCATGCTGTCTCACCGCCCACCGTTGAAATAACGCGAGAGTACATGGGTTGCCATGTTTAGAAGCGTATTGAAAAACCCCATCGCGAGACTCTGCCGTGTTGCCAAATACACTGCAAATTATCAACTCTAATAAATCCCCTATTACTTTTTTTTTGCATCAACATTGCATAACCGTGAGCTGTACTACTCAGAAAGTTTATGATAGTTTGAGCAACTACAAATTCTGTTAGATTAGAATTGCCTCTCTGACTGAAAGAACCAGGTCAGTGCATCTCTATCTGATAACTAGAATATTATGAGCAGATGGAAAAATAAATAAATAAAAAATGTCATATAGACCAAGAATTGTGTGGATGGTTGTTTTAGTGTCACACATTGTAGTCACAGTGTTTTCCACATTTTATTTCTCACATTTTAAACATGTCATAGAAAGTGATTCAGAAAATGTGTAAACTTATAAATTAAATGACTGATTACTGACTGTATCAAATGCATGCATGTGACAGCTGTAGAGTAGACATTTTAAAAATCAAACCAGAATCCACATATACACACACACACATGTAATTGTAGTGATGAATGTTGGTGAGGCTTTTTTTTTTTTAGGTAAACAGTATTTCATCCTATCAGGACATCCTAGAATGCTCAACAGTGGTCCACTTTCCAACCAAATACACCATATACACCCAAGAACATCAAATAATCTAAATAACAAAAAATAATTTAAATTACAAATAAAAAAAAAACTATATATATAAAAAAAAACTATGAATGTATTATTAACTCATATATATATACAGTACAGACCAAAAGTTTGGAAATATTACTATTTTTAATGTTTTTGAAAGAAGTCTCTTCTGCTCATCAAGCCTGCATTTATTTGATCAAAAATACAGAAAAAACTGTTATATTTTGATATATTATTACAACTTAAAATAGTTTTCTATTTGAATATACTTTAAAAAAATAATTTATTCCTGTGATGCAAAGCTGAATTTTCAGCATCATTACTCCAGCCTTCAGTGTCACATGTAACATCCAGTCTATCACATGATCATTTAGAAATCATTCTAATATTCTGATTTATTATGAGTGTTGGAAACAGTTCTGCTGTCTAATATATTTGATGAATAACAGGTTAAAAAGAACTGCATTTATTCAAAAAAAAAAAAAAAAAAAATTCTAATAATATATATTCTAATAATATATTTTCTTTACTATCACTTTTTATCAATTTAACACATCCTTGCTGAATAAAAGTATTGATTTTATTTAAAAAAAAAAAAGAAAGAAAAAAAATACTGACCCCAAATTACTGACCAGTAGTGTATATTGTTATTACAAAATATTTATATTTCAAAAAACATAGCTTCTTTTTTTTTTTTCTTTGTATTCATCAAAGTATCCTAAAAAGTATCACATGTTCTGAAAAAATATTAAGCAGCAGAACTGTTTACAACTTTGATAATGAATCATCATATTAGAATGATTTCTAAAGGATCATGTGATAATGATCCTAAAAATTCAGCTTTGCATCACAGAAATAAATGATAATTTAAAGTAGAATAAAATTAAAAAAAACAATTATTTTAAATTAAAAATGTACAAAAACTTAATAAATATATAAACACATTTTTGATCAAATAAATGCAGG
The DNA here is from genome assembly GCF_018340385.1 of Cyprinus carpio. Taxonomy (NCBI): domain Eukaryota; kingdom Metazoa; phylum Chordata; class Actinopteri; order Cypriniformes; family Cyprinidae; genus Cyprinus; species Cyprinus carpio. The sequence goes on from NC_056620.1 coordinate 14,275,297, forward strand.
CTTGATGAGCAGAAGAAACTTTTTTCAAAAACATTAAAAATAGTAATGTTTCCAAACTTTTGGTCTGTACTATGTATATAAAAACTCATTTATAATAATGTATGCATTTATAAAAATAAAAAAATTATAAAACAAAAATAAACATAATCAAACCATAATTAACTCATTTATAATAATGTATGCATTTATAAAAATAAAATATTTTTAACCTCCATAGCTCTGTGGGACAACAGCTGGGACATCCTTTTCAAGACGGAATGTGAAATGAAACACATTGGTAGTGTTGTGCTGCTGGGTCAAAGGATCAAGCACTTCTGAATGAACCCTGACCTGGACGTACATTCCTTCTGTGTAACAAACCTGATTAAGATATCACAGTTTTGTTAGTGTGAATAATATTCAAATAAGCTGAAACAGCAAAAGTTACTAACCTGAGAAGAAAGCAGGAGCAAAGAACCAATTTCTACTGGCTTACGAAATAAGATATCATCCACAGCCACCACAGTTGGTCTGCAGCCACTGAAAGATACAAATATAACCATTTTAACAATGAACAACATTTTCACTAAAAATATTCAACATGTGAGGCAAAGCAGTTCTTTTTCCTCTTACGCAAATGCACAGGCATTGGCACGACCCAGTTCATAGGCCTTTCTCATCAGAAAACCACCGAATATCCGGTTGAAGATATTTCTTTCCTGTATAAAGACCAAATTATACTCACATATATGATCACAATATTTAAACAAATACATATATATAAAACATTTATGTTTCCCTTACCTCACACACACACACACACATATCCATATATATGTATATATAAAACATTTATTTTTCCCTTACCTCTGGGTGGCAAATCTCTAGCCCTTTGAGTTTGGCGTCTTCCATCCACACCGAATTTGGCGGTAGAATACGACCACGAAAACTCATTCGTCTACAGAAAAGGAAGAAATCTTTTTAATTAATACCCATACCAAAAATAAGAGCACATATTTAAGACTGTGTAGTGATAAATCTGACCGTGTGTCGAGAGTGTTGAGGAACAGGTTGTGAACGAGAGTCCTCTCCTCAGCTGTAGGAGCCACTTTCAGAAGAGACGCTGTGCTCAGCTCCACACGCCTCATCTTGTTAACTGATCAATATAAATTTGGCAATAAAAGCTTTTTTTTTTTTTAAATGAAACAAACAAACAAAAAATTAAGGCAATGTAACCTTTGCATAAATCTTCTTGATTTCATAATTTGCATCTATCCTTATCAAAAGGATCCAATCTGCAAACCTGAACATATTTTTAATTCTTCTGGGATAAAGAGGCCATTTTAATTGTTGAAAGACAAAAATATAAGGCACTCACCTTCACCCTGATGAAAAATGGCCTCTTCCTCCGGACCCTCAAGTTTGAGTGGGTTTACAAAAGCTGCTCTAAGAAAAGAATATATGCATTAACTCACAGACACAGCAAATCAATTTTAGACATACTGATCACATCAGAGAGCTGTGATACCGTTTATTTTCAGGATCTCGAGCCACCATGACAAATGTGGCATCTAATACATCTGTGTACGCACCATCTTGGTACTGGGAAAACAGTTCAGTTTAGTTTAATGATACTCTGATAATACTATACAACAAACAGAGAATACATTACCAAAAACTGGAAAACAACACCTGAGACATGTGCATTGTAGCTTCTATTGAGGTTTTGCCAACCCATGTCACGTGACCTGTGAACTTGATGTCACAGTCAGGGAAGATGATGTTTTGTCTCATGTCTGAGACACAATAACAATACCATATGAATGAATAATTAACAGTAAAGCATAAATACATATATAAGATCTTTAAAATTTGAGTGGAAATAAAATATTAATTAAGTAGCATTTGAATAATCTTTGTGAATAAATTAGAAGCAATACCGATCTGGTCCACGAGGGCGGTGACAATAGACAGCGGAGATCTTTGCAGCTCCTCATTCCATGTGTGAGAGTAACAGATGAGCACTAAAGAGACAAGAATGAGACAGCTTGATACCCTGTGTTTATGTGATCACTCTCAACAGTTATTACAGCATGCATTAACTGTAGTAGGGCTGGGCAAAATAGCAAAAAATTAATTAATTTTTTTTAGACTCCCTTGAAAAATACATGATCTTTATAACCGGCTATAGTTACAAATTACATAGAAATTGTTAAGTGCAAAATTAGCACAATCAAAAAAAATGTTTGTTAAATTAACACAAAGGCTACATTTAAAACATGTACTTAAAGGTGCCAATATAAAAATTATACAAAAGGTGCAAAATGTTTTGATTGTTGCAACAACAAAGTGAGTTATTTGAAGAACAAGAGACTTATGATGAACAAAGAAATACATTTAGAAAATAATACACTTGTTCTCATGATAACAATCAATAATAGTTGATGTACCATCCAGTCTATCTACAGTATATTGCTTATATTATCTGTATTATTAAAATCTATATTACCTCCTAAAAAGTCCAAGTCCTCCAAAATCCGACCAAATCTGAAGAAAACAGAAAAATCAAAAACAGAATGACACTGTTTTTTCCCCATTATCAATACATCACAAGCTAACAGCGATTACTAATCAAGCTGCAAGTGCAGAATAATGGTTTAGCACCTGACGCTGTTGTGAGAGTTAAGATATTTCTCTCTCAAGGCAGGCTGGGAACCCAGAGGAAGATGCGCCTCTATCATACTGTCCTTCATTCTTTTTGCAGGCAGTTGATCCTGACTCTGAGCAAGATACTGGCTTAGTGATGCACGCTCGGCCAGCACTTGCTGATGATCTCTGTATATTATGGAGAAAATACATCATAAAATGTACATTTCAGAGACTTCCAATTGATTTGCATAATGTTTAATGATTGTAATATGTTACACCAGGAACATACTGCCAGTTGGTAGATGCACCGACTATTTCTCTCAACCTGTTGCGAACTGTGAAGAAGAAGAAGAAAAAAAAGACCAAAATTTTAATAGGAGACATCACACATTCAAGTGGTAAGCCCGTCAGTTTTGGTATTAGAAACACAGACAGTCAAAGCTTTACACTAATGAGTTTGACAGTGCAAGGTCAATTTATGGCAAGTTCATTACTAAAAAAAAAAAGAAAAAAAAACATGTTTTGTTGGTCAAAAAAGCTCTTAAGAAAATAAAGCTGGAGGGGGAAAAATGCAGATCACATGGCAAAACAGGAAGCAAAAAGCAGGAATCAAAGCAGGACTGTTTCAGCAGGCTGCTAATTAAAGACAAGGTATAAGGTCTTGAAAGAGAAAGGCATTTCAAAAATGAAAAACATCAGATGTACTAAAGGCTCCATGCATTTTTTTTTTTAAATAATGATTTATATATCTTTATATAACAGGAGAGCAGACATGCAGACAGAGAGTCTTAATATGCATTCAGAATGCAGCATAAGCAGCTCAATATGCATTCAGAATTAATAAAAAATGTACTTGCTTGAAAGTAAAAAAAATGAAACAATCCTCCAAAAAGTGTCATCATTGTTGATGAAAACACAAACATCTGTATCTATTAGCAATGGATTCTGTGATATTTTGTGTATTAGTTGGTTAAATATCAATTTAAAACATCCCATCCTGTTGGATGACATTTAAATTTAGATAATAAATTATTACATTTATCAAATTTACATTTGCAATCCGTTAAGCCAAAATCTGAACAATATCTAACTTTTTACTTATATTATTTTATTATGCATTGGATTTTTTGTTTTTGTTTTTTGCCATTGAGAAAATATTTTAAAAAGAGCTAGTGCCTGAGCTCAACCAGCATATTTTTAAAAGCCTGCTACATATCTTTATGAAACATATTCAAAAGGTGCTGCATAACAGGAATTACTAGTCTATCCCAACAGTTACCTTCAGCCATATCAGGAACCTTCCCTTGTTGAGATATTTGACCCATTGAAAACTTCCTGTAGGTGAAGGACACTGCAGACTTAAGGAACCTATCCAAAATGAGTGAGCTGAAAATAAAATAGTCATGAGAGAGCCTGCTAAAAGTGAACAATGCATTAACAAGTAAATAGGAAACTTTTGGCAGATGAAACCGACCACGTGTCTTACCCATACAGTCTATGGTCTTACCGAATAAATGCAGTCAGAAGATACCGGGCGTACTCACCGTGGACACAACATCTTTTCGCTCTTCTCTCACCACTTTGGAGAACAGCAGGAACTTTCTTCAAAGCAACAACAAATTTGACCTTGCAGACGGTTTTATTTCACTTCCCGATCCTCTGCGCACCGTACTAATGGTTATAAATAACGTTTCGCACTTTTAACGAACAACAAACACACAGCCAGAGTTTAGTTACCACCATTGTTTAGAAAGTTTACCAAGTAATCATTGAGCAATCGAGGAGAAACCTAACAAATTGGCATAAAATTACACATGCTCTAGATTGTTATATGGGCGACAAAAAGTAACATATTTACTCACTGTCTGTCTCAACATGACCAAACGTGACGTAGTTGCCATTTCTCACACTTGCAATTGCGCGAGTTTGTCACTCGATGGCAGTCAGCCACTGTCAGTAAAGCGCTGCGCACTAAACGTTTCCACAGTAAAATGTTTTTTTAGCAAATAAAATATTAATATACAATATGTTTAAAAGGTATACACTCACATGAGATGAAGACTCCAGTCATAAGTACCCTAATAGAATTTTATTTTATATGGAGCGGGTCGCTTCACTGTGTTTAGATCACATGACCAGACAAATACCACTGGACACTTTCGCTCATTGAAGAAAAAAAAAAAAAAACTCTGCAATGTGCGTTATACATAAGGCAAATGTTAGTCCATTAATACGGATGTAAATAAGCATATTTAAGGTTCTGTGTTAATAAGAAACAACCAAGAATACAATCATAAAATAATTTTCAAAATAAATCATGCTAAATATAATTTGTGAACAAAAACATTAAAAAAAGGCCTGCATTCGCTGGTCATTTTTCGATCATTCTGGAAGTGTGTACATGAAAGGCATCATATTAATCTCCCTGAACCTTTGTGATTTTTTTTTTTTTACATAACTTCCTACAGAGTACATTCTTAGGACCATCTTTTACAAATGTCCATGGTTGGTTGTTGCATTTAAGATAATAACAAGTTTTTATATACAAGTCTATTTGTCAGCATTCTAAAACATACACAGATTAAACAGCAAAACCTTATGTTTATCCATACTGTGCTCTCTAGACCAGACGTGTTTGGTAAAGTGTTTGTGTTAGGCAGTGCCCTCATAATTTGATCTCCAGTTTAGGATCTCCTTGTTTTCTTTTGAGTAGATCGAGAAAGGAACACAAAACTTGTTCTCAGAATTTGTGCATATACTGAATATACTTTTCCAGGATACCAGTTCATGAATCGCTTTGCCTGCATTCAAACCAGTAACAGTACAAAACAGGTTAATTCCACCAGTACAACCAAAACCACTTGGTTTAATAATGACACTGTAGTGCAAACAAAACATGATCTGTTATAAGTCTTAATGACTACATAGGTTTAATATTGCCACAATCAAGCAAAAGCATTTCACTAAATGCTCCTCTCCCACTGTAAGTTTAAAATTGTGGAAAAAGAACATTTATATAAAATGCAGCGAATGATAAAATATACTGTGAATATAAAATGAACGGAACTAAAAAACTACTAGTCGAATCCACACGTACAAACTCTCATGTAACTACAGTGGTGACCATCATCGCAGCTTTGGCAGGAATCTCATCCTAGTATCAGCACATCCCAGATGCTCAACCTTGGCTCCTCATGGTCTCATCAAAGTGCCTCTTTCCATCCAGGTAAAGCATAGACTCTGCATATGACAACAATATTAAGTTACAAGTAATACAATTCAAATATAATGTAACAATATTTGTAAAAATCTGTATTCTGACCTCCATAGCTCTGTGGTACAATAGCTGGGATATCCTTCTCAACACGAAAAGTAAAGTGAAACACATTTGTGGTGTTGTGCTGCCGGGTCAATGGGTCAAGCACCTCTGTGTGAACCCTGACCTGGATGTGAATCCCTTCAGTGTAACAAACCTGACAGAACAGTTTTATCATCAATCTTTTTCTGAAGGACAAAAAATGGCTACAAATTAGTGCATTTGATAGTTAACAATTTAGAAACCTGTGAGGACAGCAATAGCAAAGAGCCAATTTCTACTGGCTTTCGAAATACGATGTCATCTACAGCCACCAGCGTTGGTCTGCCTCCACTGAAAGATACAAATATAGCCATGTAATGAAATTATATACTTCTTTACATGTAATATTAAATAGATAACCACAGGGAATCTCTTACGCAAATGCACAAGCATTCGCCCAACCAAGTTCATAGGCCTTTCTCATCAAAAATCCACCAAATATCCGGTTGAAGATATTTCTTTCCTGTATAATGCAAAGAATAAAGAAAGTCCAGGCAGCTACATAAAAAACATCAAGCAAATGTACTAACTGACATTGTCAGCGTCATTGATTAGGCCGAAGTATTGCAAAAAAAAAAAAAAGCTTACTTGTGGATGGCAAATCTCAAGCCCTTTCATTTTGGCATCTTCCATCCACATGGAGTTGGGTGGTAAAACACGACTCCGAAAGCTGACAGTTCTGTTGGGAGAAGATAAATATTGCTAAAAAAAGGGGACAAAAAATAAAGGCACAGATTTATAACCGTGTTTTGATGATAAATCTGACCGTGTGTCGAGAGTGTTGAGGAACAGGCTGTGAACGAGAGTCCTCTCCTCAGCTGTAGGAGCCACTTTCAGAAGAGACGCTGTGCTCAGCTCCACACGCCTCATCTTGTTAACTGATCAATATAGAGAGCGAGCATTAGTCTTGCTCTAAATGGTTCAAATTGAAGTCACAATTGTGATTACAAACAAACAAAAGTGCTACTTACTCTCTCCTTGCTGAAAAATTGCCTCTTCCTCTGGACTTTCTAGTTTTAGTGGGTTTATAAAAGCTGCCCTGTGTAAACAGAACATAAACCATGCATTAATTTACAGACACAATACAGCAATCATAAATATGTGGATCATACCAACATATTTAATGCTACCTTTTGTTTTCAGGATCTCGAGCCACCATTACAAAAGTGGCATCTAATACATCAGTGTACGCCCCATCATGATACTGTGAAAACGGTTCATTTTAGTTCAATGCCACTTTTATGTGCAACATTTAATACATGCTTTATAAACAGACTTTAAGAATACCTGAGACATATGCATTTTAGCTTCTATTGAGGTTTTGCCAACCCACGTCACATGACCTGTGAACTTGATGTCACAGTCAGGGTAGATGATGTTTTTTCTCATGTCTGTGAAACAATAAAACAGAATTTAATGTATTAATTTAACAACAAGAACAACAACAACAACAACAACGACGACAAAATGTCTACTACTTCAAGAAGCAATACCGATCTTGTCCACTAGGGCGGTGACAATAGACAGTGGAGATCTTTTCAGCTCCTTATTCCATGTGTGAGAGTAACAGATGAGCACTAAAGAGACAAGAATGAGACGGTATGTGATAAGAAAGAGCGAGTTATGATCTATGAAACCCTTCCAGTGCACAAAAGGTTCTTAATCATTGAAAAAGGTTCTTTAGATTATTAAAATGTACATCACATTAAAAAAGGTTATTTTAAGAAAAGTTGACTGAGGAACATAAAATGGTTCTTCTGTGGTATCACTGTGAAAACCCCCTTTTGGAATCTATATGTTTAAGATGTATTTATTACCTGCTAAACTGTCCAAGTCCTCCAAAATCCTTCCAAACCTGTTGAGAAAAAGGTATTTAAGCAAAAGAAATGTACTTAGATCAGAATGAATATTCAAAAATGGCTGGTTGCGATATTTGATATATTCTGAATGCCACAAATTTAATAACAGACAAGTGAGAAGTGGTGGTCTTTTAGCACCTGACACTGTTGTGATAGTTGAGGTATTTCTCTCTCAAGGCAGGCTGGGTACCCAGAGGAAGATGCGCCTCAATTGCACTGTCCTTCATTGTCTTTGCAGGAAGTTCATCTTGACTCTTTGCGAGATTCTGGCTTAGTGATGCACGCTCAGCTAATGCTTGCTGATGATCCCTGTAATGGAGAAAATACAACATTATTATTTTAAGTAGTGACACAAGGACTATCATTCTGCAAAATAAATAACATATATATGTTAATACAGTAACATACTTCCAATTGGTGGATGCTCCGACTATCTCCCTCAGCCTGTTGCGAACTGGGAAAATAATAAGGAACAAAACGGAGCTTGAAACGTACTGAGATATCACATACTGTATGTACTAAAGAGTAGTGTTAGAAAGGAAAGTGTAGCAGCATCTGTATCATCCCATAATATAAGAATAAAAGCAGAAACAATGTATTAGAAAGGAACCAAGACTAGTCTACATGAACAAAATGCTTTTAAAGAAGGCGTTTAAAGAAAGAAAGAAAAACACTAGCTGTTAAAGTACAAAGAACTACATGCACATGTACCATTAGATAACAGCAGGACAGTGTTTAATAAGCCACATGCGGAAAGAGACTGTCTGAGAATATCAAAGAGAGTAAAAGTTCTTCCATTTTACCATTGCTCACAAGTAAAAATGTGTTTCCTGTGGGGACATAAAAATGTAATGAGGTAAATTATTATAAGATTACAGTGTGTATAATAATTTCGCAATAATTTCTCGTGAATTACTAAATTATTTGTTTTGCACCAAGACCTAGCCAGAGATTACCAAAGTCCCTTTAAGGGTATTCTATAGTCTTTGAGATTACTAATTAAAGTTCTGTCACTGATGCACACTAAAATATACAACATAAGCATATGTGTGCAGAGTGAATACAGGATACAGGTAAAGTGGGACATTTTATTGGTCACTTTAGTAATGTATTTAAGAATAAACACATACTACATTATTTCCTATTTTACCTGCATTTTTTTTTTTATATAATTACCCTCAGCCATATCTGGTGCTTTCCCTTGTCGGCACATCTGACCCGTGAAAAACCCTCTGCACATCAGGGACGATGCAGACTTCAGGGCCCTTTACAGAAAGTAAAAACATTCGAAGAGAGCGCTGACTTTAAAACATTAATACACAACCCTGCTAATGGTAAAATCCCAAAAGTATTAAACCTTTAACTAAAGAAACTATGTAAAAAAAGGTCCCATTGAGAGAGCAGGCTGGTCTGGAATCCTTCATGCATGACTCACAAATAATGTGTTTACACTAAACGCGTAACGCAAGATAGCATTTTAAAACTCACCGCGGAGAAAACATCTTCCTTGTTCTTGGCTCACCACTTTATTGTATAACAACAGTGATTTCGTGAAACATACAACTGCACACTTCTGTCACAGATAGAAGACAGGTTTCTTAACTCGCAGTGATTCTTACTTCCTAAACGTAGGCGCGGCTAGTTTACCGTAGTAACCGTTATAAAAGCGCATTTACAAAAATCTCCCTCACTAACCGGCCAACTTCTACCGTAATTGCGGCTGTTATGTTTTGAAAGGTTTCAATGTTGTCAGCGAGACAAAAATGCTAAAACGTTGTCTTTAAACAACAATTGACATGAATTTACACATCTTTAACATTGCTCAAGAGGAAATGTCCTTCAAACGAACAAAATTTCAGTTGAAAATACATACATTCCTATAGTGTTTTAATCCCACTGATGCACCAGCATAACGGTGCGTCATGACGTGGCTCAAAAGGACTACTGCTATTGGTCCGCGATCGGAAAAAACGTTCTTATGGTAACCAAACCCCTCCCCCATTGCCAAATATATGTCCCAGTTGATAAACAAAGGACATTTACTAAAGCCAGGTGAACACAGTCGGGTCAGTTGCTGCATGCGAGTCCCATCCAGGAGAAGCCCAAACTTGTCAGCGGAGGGTAATATTCTGAGAAGCGAATGAAGAAACACCTTTTGCTTCTCTTCACATATAGAGGATTAGTGAGAAAAGGGAAAAAGAGTAAAAGAAGAAAATGGCCAATTTTAATTTGCGTAAAGCGGAACCCAAAGACGTGCCTGACATATTACGACTGATAAAGGTAGTTTTCACACTGGTTTAATTGCATGTGTATGTTTGAAGTACATTATTATTTAGGACAGCAAAATATGACGTCGAAACATTTTTTTTTAAGTTTATAAATATGTCTTAAAATGCGTTTATTGGTGTACTGTTCCATGTTATTATATTAAAAGTTAATTTCACACCTATTATGATCTTTATATTTATGTTAAATTGTTTCAAAACGTTTCAAGACATTGATGGAGTATGCAAATATGACCCTGCATGAAAACAAGCCCTAGGCCCACCGCCTACAGAACTTGACGTTCTGACAAGTTCAAGTTCAAACCGCATCTTTTCTTTCCACCTTCTACAGGAACTCGCTAAGTATGAAGAAATGGAAGACCAAGTTAAATTAACTGAGAAAGGTGGGATCACATTATTTCTCAAATGTTACATTTGCTCAGTAGTTGGCCAGGAGTGACAACAAATGTTCTGTTTAGATCTGCTCGAAGACGGATTTGGAAACCACCCGTTTTACCACTGTGTGATCGCAGACGTGCCAGCCGAGCATCAGAAAGTCGAGGGTAAATATCAAGACAAAGGTTATCTTTAATGCACTTCAACCTGTTGAATAGCGTAATAAACTGTTTATAGGTAGACCAATAGAAACAACATGTGATGTTAAACTTTTTTTCATAAGTTTTTATTATTATTATTATTTTTAATATTCTCACTTTCATGCACAAGCATGTAATGCAATTGTGTAAGACACCGGTGTTCACTTACAGATTATTCTGTGATTGGATTTGCCATGTACTACTTCACCTATGACCCTTGGATTGGCAAATTGCTGTACCTTGAAGATTTTTATGTAATGAAAGAGTACAGAGGTAAGGGGGTGTTATTAAGGTGTCTTTTATGAAACTAGGTGCTTCCTAAATTCCCTTGACCATTTCATGCTTCACAGGTTTTGGAATTGGGTCTGAAATCTTGAAAACCCTCAGTGATGTAAGTCATCCTGTTTACATTTGTTGCACATACAGTTTGCATCATTAAAGACAAAAATGGATACAAAACTGTATAATTGCTGACACAAAATTGTAATTATAAGCAAGTAGTATAAACTCAAAACAGACCACAGAAATGTAAGTGTTTTATGTCATCTTTAAATGATTTTATGCATTACACGTCTAAATGCAATCATAGACTCTTCTGTTTCCACCTGCAGACAGCAGTGAAGAATCGGTGCAGCAGCATGCATTTCATCGTGGCCGAGTCCAACAAGGCATCCATCGACTTTTACAAGCGACGCGGGGCTTCCGACCTCTCGCTGCAGGAGGGATGGCGACTTTTCAGGATCGATAAGGAGAATCTCCTGAAAATGTCTGCTGAAGAGTGAGCTGGCCCGATGTTCCAGTGTTCAAAGAGGAAATAGGGATGGCTCACAGCTCAGTTTAAATAATACTTCAATGCTTAGACAAAATACTTTAAAATACTCTGTGGGTATTCATCATATTAATACACAGATTAAGTTACAGTAGTGCATGTATTCATACTTATATTTCAAACATATTCTGTAATTTGTATGTCAGATTAGCTTATCAATAGTCTTTTTTACTTATATCCAAGTTAATGCATTAAAGTCTAAAAAAGGAAAGAAAAAATTATGTCTTGTGATTATTTGCATAAGTTAACACCTTCAAGCTTTCCTCCTAGTCACAGTGGTAAAAGGGTAAAAAAATCTGACTCTGATCAATGTGGTTTGTGAAGATTTTAAAAACTTATGCAAGTTTGAAATTTGATCTTTGTATAGTGGCACGGGAAGGTTCTAGAGAATGCAATGACAACACTGGTGGAAATACAATAGGAAACATCAGTAAGCCCTACAAGTCAATGAGTTGTTGAAAAATGTCTGGAAATTTCACAGTCTGGAAAGTCAGGTGTGTAGCTCTTTTTTTCAGGGTAGTCCAAATGGTTACTGCTGCAGTGTACATTTATGTACAAAAGGAAATTATATAGTGCACAGACAAACATTCAAATATACAGTTCCAGTAAACACGACCAACACAATAATATAGCAAATACCACTAAACTGATCCGTGCATTGAAAAGAGAACAGAATCCAGGTGCAAGGCAGGAACTCCTCATAAAACTTACTGCTTTGTCTCAGCTTGATTTCTGGCTGTCTGGTTTCTGTGTTTTTTCAGCCTGGAAAGGAAAAGATAAAAGGTTACAGAAAAGCAAGAGTGTTTATTCTACAAATTCTAGAATGATCTTAATGTTAAATATATGTGCCATCAAAATCTTGACTTCAGACTCCTTACATTAAGCACAACACAACTGTTTTCAACATTGATCTTAAGAAATTTTCCTTAAACTGCAAATCGGCATATAATTATTTCTGAAGGATCATGTGCCACTGAAGACTGAAATTATGGCTTTTGAAAATTCAGATTTGCCATCACATGAATAAGTTAAATTTTTGAATATATAAAAGTTATTTCACAATATTACTTTTACTGAATTTTTATTGAGATGAACGCAGCTTTGATGAGCATAAAATGAGTTCAAAAACACTGAAAAAAAAATCGTACCGATCACAAACTTTTGCGCAGTATTCTATGTTTTGGTTTCATTTAAGACATTTGGATGAATCTGCACAAGACATTAGCACAGTATGAACTCTGTCTTGGAAGAGGAAAAAACTAGTACAACACTGCCAAGTATCAGATTTCTCCTCACTTTGTGCTTGGATGATGATTTCCCTCTCAGCAGCTCCTCCAAAACAACTCGCCCTTCTGAACCCCAGGAAAATATGTAGTGTTTTGTGGTCTGTTAAAAAAGAAAAAACAGTCAATTCATACAATTCATCAGTGGACTAATGTCTGATATTTGAATTTTGTAAAATCTGTGAAACAGTAAAACATGCTCATTAGTCTTCATATAATTTTCAGTGCTTTTCCTGTGAGGCAGGGTGTAGTCTATTATTCACTTTATTTGACTGAGCTTATTCATGGAAAAATTCTCAAAATATCCCTCCACTTTCTAGTTTAGCACTTATGGATGGCCAGACAGGAAAAAAGAGGAAGGAACACTGACTCTCTGAACATACAATTCACAGACTGCATTTCCTCCAGACAAGCGCTGTTAATATCCCAGGAGGACACAAGTATAGTAGTTGACATTACATTATTCAAAACCTCAGTTATTGCTGTCTGTACTGGAAGGCCTGCTGAGAAACAACAACAGACCCTGTCCATCTAAAAAGAAAGAACTGTAAACTTGCCCTGGCAACAGAGGCGGCATGCTGTGGGTAGAACATGGAAGTGCTCAGAACCATCAGCCCAGTGGGGAACATCAGCCTCTTGATTCTGCTGCCTGTCAACAGAGAGATCCAAAAAAACGGTTCTTAATAATAACACAAAACAAATGTTAGAGGTCAAAGACCTTATGATCGAAATTGAATCAATAATAATGGAGTAAGAATCATACCTTTTGCTAAATAAAGTCCTAGAATTCCAGAGAATCCTATAACACCCACACTGGGGAAGAACTTAGATGGAGGGTCGTTCAAAAACGCATACATATCTGAAAAAAAAAAAAAGAAATGCAATGCCGTTTCGTATAACCATGGAAATGTTTATAGAAAAAACTGGAAATAAAAATAAGCAATATGGGGAAGTCGTGGCCTAGTGGTTAGAGATTAAAAAGATTAAAATACACAAAAAATAAATTTCAATGTAAATAAATGAATACAATAATTAATAAAAACAGATTAAAATGATCATAAAACAAAAAAATCTAAGTAAATTAAAATAATAGAAATTTGATTAATATAAACAAATATATATAAAAAAACCATAACACTAAAGTATTATACTTACTATAAAAACATATAAACTTAATTAAATGATTGATTAATTAATATTTATTCCTGACATTATAAATTGGGTCTTTATACATAAAAAAAATCTATAGCTGCATTCAAATTTAATAATAGGAGTCCTTCTCATGAGTGTGATCATATTTGGGGGTCGGTGGCATCAAATATCGCAACCCCCTGGTGTGGAAAACCCATGTGTTTGTGTCCATACCTTTTACAATACTTTGAGTGGTATTCACACCAGGCTCAACGGTGTTGTAGTAAGACTATGATTGAAAGAGAGAAACATTAAGTTATAGGAAAATATTACTGGTTAATTCAGTATCACGGTAATAGATTATGAACATAATTGTTAAGTTGCTAGAAATAAACAATATAACTTGCCTGCACTTTCTCCGTGGCAAACTGTGTTTTTCCTGCAGGTGGACAAGAATCATAAATAAATCATGGAAACTATAAACCAAACATTATGATAATGTATAATGTATAAAATATGGAGAAGATATGCATGTACTACGTACATCATCTGATGTGTCTGAGTTGAGTACACTGTATTAACTAAAACTCAAGCTTTCTTATTGAATCACTTCACTATGCACTGTCAGTACAACAGCATACCTGACACCAGGAAATATAAGGCTCCACTGTCTTCCTCAGAGATGCTACAGCCTGCTCAACATGACCGACCTCAGGCTCCTCGTACCTCAGCTGGGACTCCGGTGTGTCATAGAGTGAAAGCTGAAAAATACAGGGGTGTTGTAAAAGCCATTCAACATCATGTCAATGACCTCCTCAATCTACCCAACAGCATCCCAAAATACAGTGCACAGGAAGTACCTCATCCGTCATCAGGGTGGTGTTATTTTCTTTGGCCTCGCTTGCTGCAAAAACTGTGGCAGACATCAGGCCAAGGGCTCCGGGCACAGCCATGGGCAGCACCACCTCAACAAGGAAGGCCAGAGAAAACAAACATAAAACAAGTCATAGTAACCTTAGAAACAAAGCAGATGATGTATTCACATATTATGTACAAGTACTGGAAAACTGAAATTACCAAACAATATTACAAGAAAGCAAAATCAAACATCAAGGCATATGAGTTTGGCATGATTCAGGATGAGGAAGATAATTTTTTAGAATTCCGGACATAATATAATTCACGAGAAATATAAAAACAATTTTGAGAAATTTATCAATTTAGTTTAAATATAAAAATGCAAAAACACTATGAGGTCAATAAGCTCCAGTTAGCTTAGCTACATCACTGCTGCCCCTCTCTATGCGCTGAGATGTAGCGCATCCTCAAAATAAACGCTTTACTGAAAAATCTCAGCTTTCTTATTATGCATAATTATCTTATTTAGTTGCACACAAATATACAACCGTACTTGCTAAATTCGAATTCATATAATGAAACATATCTATATATTTTACCTTGGCTATTTTCCCAAGATATGACATTTTTTCTGTGCTACGGCAACTCTGTGAGGACAAACTTCTCCGCGACGTGTAAATATTTCGAAACGTTTTTGTAAAGAATAATATAAATAAACAATGTCACATTCTCTTAGTTGTTGTTTTAAGCATTATTATCTGGTCCGTAGGGTATTCAAATTAGATGTTACTTTTTATAACAATGTAATAGGCTAGTTTTAGTTTTACGATGACAACATTATTCATATGAATAATGTTGTGATTGTAAAATTAAAACTATTAAACATGGTTTTCGGTCATTTAAATAAAGCTGATCTAAAACATTAGATGAAAAACTTACAAAATCAAACATTTTGCCTTGACAGCCAATTTTATAAATGTAGGCCAAGTATTAAAATTCCTACAAATTTAAAATCACTATTACCAAAACTAAAGCTGAAAAAAAAATAAAATAAGGCAAAATAGAAATATTTAAATTACAAAAAAACATAAAATTAATAAAACTAACAAAATAGTATAAAATAAAAATAAAAGCGAATTCTAAATATTAGGCTAATAAATACTCAACAAAATTTTATTCATTTTATTTCAAAATGTTACTCATTTATTAGAAGAATTTATTAAAGACCACCTTAACAAGCAAAAAGAGACCCAACAAATAACCCCTTAATAAGTAACTGGTGGTGGTACAATCTCAACATCTTTTGGAGTGAGTGGAGAATGAAGAACAATTCCAAACTTTTCTCTCAACAACTCAAAAAAAGTAAAAAACACTCTTGTGGTTTTTGTAGCTTGTCTTCCATCCACTGAGGATAAACTTATAATCAGTCTGCAGCCCATGATTATGATTCTTCCAGTAAACAGAGAGACTTTCAGGAGAAAATCGAGCTAGCAGAACTCTGATGGTAATCACACATGGCTCTGAAATCATCTCTTTCACGTGGCTCCAGGGTGAATTTGTACAGTTCCGTCCAACATTCTTCTCCAACCCCTGATACTTGAGTCTCAGATTTCATTTCCATGAAATGTTTTCCTGAGATCTGAGGCAATGCGCTCTGTTCTTGTGGACTGTCTGTCTCGAGAGAGAGAGGCAGCTGGAATCCGGATACGAACCCTACATCACAGAGCCATCTGTGTCCATCCAGCTTCACCATCATGATGAAGTGGTTGAATAGAGGCCCGTAAGCACCGGTGAACCGATTCCTGACATGAGCGCAGAGAATAGTCACATCAAAGCCATGAGAAAAGCCCATTATTCTCAAAGCAGAATCCTCCATTTTTCATATAAAAGTGGCAACTCAAGCCTGACCCTTTCTCTGATGTGAATAGTGAGATTCTCAAAGGGAACGGTCATTAAATGGTTCAGATAAATGTGTCGCAATATCTCAAACGTCAGAGGACATGGTCCCACACAGCCGATACATGCCAAATACTTTGAACATGCATTGTTTTGCAAAAATAGGTATGTAGTTAAGCCAAGAAAATCAACCCAGTTGCAAACATCTACTGGGAGCAAACAGCATGCACCCATGACCTTTAGCAAGTTTTCACTTTGCATAGGCTGTAAACACAGACTGTATTTTCTCAGAAGTCCAAGTCTTTGTCAGGGTTGTGGGTAAAGGATGGAGTGAGGACTCAATGCAGGAAGATACGGAGCCCCTCTGGTCCCACTTTGTCAAAAAAAAAAAAAAAATTATAACTATCTTGTGGGACCAGAGGGGCTCCGTAGATTTCATAATAGCATAACAAGCTACTATACATAAAACGAATACAAAAAACAGTTATCACATTTTATTTTAACAAAAAAAAATCTGAATGCATATAATCTTTTGTGATATCAGTGACATTATTGCCCATGTTGATTATCAGAAAAAAAATTTGGTGGAATAAATAAATTATATATATATATATATATATATATATATATATATATATATATATATATATATATATATATACATCCCATAGGGGACCCCAGACTGGCCAACACAACATGGGAACATATGTCAACAAACTGGCACAGAACTGCATATACAAGGAGAATAAATAGGGAGCAAATGAGGAGGGTAATTAGGGAAACACAGGTGGGGCAAATTAACCAATAATCAGGTAACAAAATACAACTGACAAAAAAAAACAACGAAAACACAAAACAAACACAAAACAAAGACAAAAGCCACGTGCTGGCACAAAACAAAAACACATGGGCAGCAAAACAATCACAAGCCATGTGTTTGAACAAAACAAGACAGGAACACCGCTAATGAGAATACTCATAAACCGCGTGTTCACACAAGACATCACAACATGAAAGCACACAGCCAATAAAAAACACAAGCTGCCCGCTAAACTGCACAAGACATAACATGACATAAAAACATGCAGCCGAAAACACGAGCTGCGTGCAACACCACAAGTCAACAGTAAAGCACTCCTTACTGTTTCTTTTGTACATACTGTAATCTTTGTTGTTTATTATTGAAATAATAATAATAAAAACAGTAAAGCACGCGACTGAACACAAAGCATGTGCTACACAAAACAACGGGGACAGAAGAGCGTACAGCCCGAGAGAACCATAGGAGAGAACTCGAGACCGCGCGCTCCCACAACAAGACAGAACGTGGAGCGCGAGAGTACGAACCCCGTCACGAAACCGAAACTTAACAAGACGTGAGCGCTGGTATTCCAGCTATTCACGTCCTTCAGGATAATTTGAAAAATACATGGTTTGTGTGTTGGAGCAGGGTTGGAATTAAACCCTGCAGGGCTGCGGCCGTCCAGGAACTGATTTGAGAACCCTGCACTAGACCGAAGTGACAGAACCCTGACAGTCTTGTGCTCACATGAAACTTTCTCATCAACCCTTCCTTAACTGTTTGCTATGTTTCTTGACGATGTTGCAAATATACCGTTGATTTTACACAAGTTTTGACGTGAACGAAAGAGTTCTGTCTATGCGTGTTTATAAGTTGCCAGATATCAAGAGAAAGCATAGCAACACAAAACTACCAAAATAAGCGAGTGTTTTTGAAATATTAGATAATGAAACATTAATTAATCGGGGCTAAACTAATATATTTTTAATAGTTAGTGTTCTTTCACAAAATGTTAATATTTTAATTAATATTAATATTTTTATACAGCTACATCTTTCGAAGAAAAAGCATCAGATTAGCGCACATTGCAAGCACTTGCAAACCCAAACACCGTTTTTTTTTTAAATAATAAACCGAACCGTTCACTTTGATTTTTAAAAGTAAAATCAAACAAACAAAACAACAAAAAATAAATAAATAAAAAAAAAACAAAAACGAACAAGCGACTTAAAAGGCAGGAACATGGCAACACGTGCTTTAGTTAACGCCCTCTTTGCTGGCATTGGCCAATCAGATCTCGGATCTCTTTTTGGTTTCTAGGTAATGCTTACAAACAACCTGTTGCTATGAAAAACACAGAGACACAAGTCGCTGCTGTCTTATAAGATGACAAAATAATATCATACCTCCTTTACTACATATAAAGTAGCCTATATAAACGTACACTCTACGTTTATAATAAGCTATTTATGAAGAAGGACTTAACTACAACGTTGTATTTAAAATAACCATAAAACGGTAGGTTCTTTTGTTTGTTTAAATTAAATGCTATTTAGTTAATCTGGAACGCCAGCAGATGCTGTAGCGAATTAAAGTTAACACACTTTTCATGTGTTCAAGTGCGTAGCTTGTAGCTACTTGATCCACGGGCTAATGTCCTTCTTGTGCTCTTTTGTGTTCACCTTCTCTTTGTCATTATCTTAAAGTCAAACAAAGTGATGCCTTCTCCTGAGTCAATGTACTGCGGCCAGCAGATCAACGGACCTCCAGAACTGCCTGATATTTTAAAGCAGTTCACAAAAACTGCCATCAAGACACAGCCACATGATGTGCTGCAATGGGCAACTGAGTAACTTTTGCTTTTTTTAAACATAATGCATCAGACTGGCATTATATATAATATATGCTTTATAAAACAAGTGTGATAAATGACAACAATAAAACTGTAATAAAACTTCTCCTCCAGCTATTTTTCAGCATTATCAAAAGGTCAGGACCTACCAGTCAAAGAGAGGCTGGAAATGCCAGTAGCAACTCAGAAAACAGACACAGGACTTACACCAGGCCTTCTAAAGAGCCTTCATCAACAGGTGTGTTCCACTGCATTTCTTTTGTATGTTTTATACACAATACAACATATATTTATGAATACTGATGAAGTTTCTCTCACCTGTAGTTTGCACCCAAAGAAATCATTACAAAAGAGGAGCTTCTTCAGAAGTGGAAAGGCATGTGCTTGCCTATTGAACAGCTTGACACAATCCTGGCTCTTGGCAACTTCAGTGAAAATATCAATAGGATGCAGTTTTTTGCTTTAGGATGCAGCGCTTTGGGCGGGGTGAGTGGCTAGAAATATGTAACTGTGTACTTAACGATACATTAAAGGAACGGTTCCTCCAAATTTGTTGGAATTTTAATCATCCAAGATGTAGAAGAGTTTGTTTCTTCATCAGATGAAATCTAGAGAAATTTAGCATTACATCACTTGCTCAGCAACTGATCCGCTACAGTGAATGGGTGCCGTCAGAAAGAGAGTTCAAACAGCTGATAAAAGCATAACAATAATCCTCAAGTAATCTGTGGGACTCCAATCCATCATTAAGGCATTTAAAACATCATTTCTGGACAAAATACGAGCCCATAATCCATAATTATAGATTCATGGAATCAACGGTTTGAAATGTTAAAATTATGGATTTGTATATTTCAAACATGCAGCTTTTCATCTCACAAGACATTAAATGATGGACTTGAGCCGTGTGGATTACTTGTTATGTTTTTATCAGCTGTTCCCATTCTGACGGCACCCATTCACTGCAGAGGATCCGTTGGTATGCAAGTTATGTAATTCTAAATTGATCCAAATCTGTTCTGATGAAAAAACAAACTCATCAACATTTTGGATGGCCTGAGGGTGAGTAAATTTTCAGATTTTCAGTTGAATAGTTTTTGGGTGAACTGGTCTTTTCATGATATCATATGCTAACTGGCTTTATTTGAGATGTTGTAAATGTAATTCTACTAACGAGCTCTGGATGGCAGTGTTGGATTTTTAAATGGTTTCAAATTTCAAGGAGTTGAACAAGAACTAAAGATTTACAAAAAACCATACAGACAATGATGTTCACTTCATTCAAAGTTTGCTAAACAATGTCAAAAAAAGTGTATGTTTTGAAATTATGTCTACTGTACTGTTCCCACAGACCATCACAAGTGCTTTGAAACATGCTTGTGAAATACTCACGGAAGACCCTGAGGGTGGTGCAGCCCAGATTCCTTTCAACACATTTCAGAGTCTCTACACATACTTGGCCCATCTGGATGGAGAAATTCCTAAAGAACAGATCAACAGCTTCTTGCATAGTTTAGAGGAGTATGCATGAGTACACACACACACACACACACACACACACACACACACACACACACACACACACACACACACACACACATACACACACACACACACACACACACACACACACACACACACACACACACACACATGTACACACACAAATGCATTCAGTTAAAATACTATTATTTTAATACTACTACTTCAATGGTTACTAGAAAACAGGAAGCAAAAACAAAAGCAAAATGGTATGATCAAAGGTGCCCATTTGCATGAGCAAAATATGTCATTCTGACAGTAGGTAGTTTGAGACAAAATGGCAATAAGAGGCTTTAGTGTATGAATTAGACACATTTTTTGAGGTTGACAGTTTCTTTTCTGTTTTACTTTTGTTGCCAAAGAGGTCTTTTAGCAGGACAAGTGATAAGGAATAAAATTAATTGCTTTGACTTTTGTTGCTTGAGGCACCTTCAAGTCTTTTTTGTTAGAATTTACTCCTGTGAAATTACAAAGCCTTCTGTTGTTTCTTTCTTCCAACCGAAAAAAAAAAAAAAACTGTTCTATATTTAAAACTATGAGTGAAATGATTGAAAAGGTACATAATACATATGTCTTTAAACATCACATAATGCAATAAGATTATGTAGTTTCCAGTTGCCTAATACAAGACAAAAATCTCAACCACTATTGTCTTTACTCAAGTCAGTCTACAACTGCAGAAACAATACCAGAAATTATCATTGCATTTGTAAGAATTTTTGTTCTGTGGGTGGTTTTATTACATTTTACCCTTACCAGCATACCAACAGCAATTGTCTTTATCAGTTGCATAAAAAAAAAAGATTTCATCCCCTGTGTTTAAGACATTTTTAACTCAATTCAAAAGCCCAACACTCTGTTTTACTATTAAGACTTAATAACAAGGAATTTATGAACAAACGTTGCATGAATCATATTATCATGACCAGCAATTAATCTTCATAATTATACTGTTCAAAAGCCTATGTAAAGTATTGTTATATATTTGGCTGTCCCAGATTATTCAAATGGTATTTCTGCTGTATGACTTCATGACATGTTATAAATCAACCTCTTTGTAACTATTAACATTTTTTAGTTCAAATATTCTTTTAGTCTATTTAATTGCCATTCAGACAATATATCAGAAGGTGCTTTGTACCAGTTCTGCTTGGAAGGATGGTCAACGTTTCTTCATAGGTTGTCAGCACTTTTAAAGGCTGAAATGTAAAGGACCAACTGAGACTTTTGAACACTCTTTGGATCACAATTTAAGATATTTTGGATGAAAACCGTGAGGCCTGTGACTGTCCCATAGACTGCCAAGTAAGTAACACTGTCAGGGTCCAGAAAAGTATGAAAGACATTGTCAAAATAGTCCATCTGTCATCAGTGGTTCAACCGTAACGTTATGAAGCGACGAGAACAATTCCTTTGTCAACAGTCTCCTCTGTGTCTCTTCACATCACTGTATGCTGAGGAGACTGTTGACAAAGGAATTGTTGAATAAAGTCATTATTTTTGTTTTCTTCGCTTACAAAAAGTGTTCCCATTGCTTCATATAACCCAGATTGCACGTCTGATGGCAGATGGAGTATTCTGACGATGACTTTCATACCTTTTCTGGACCTTGACACTGTTATTTACTTGCCAGTCTATGGGACAGTCACAGGCCTCCCGGTTTTCATCCAAAATATCTTAAATTGTGTTCAGAAGACAAATAAAGCTTTTACGGGTTTGGAACGACTTGGGGGTAAGTGATTAATGACAAAATTTTCATTTGGGGGTGGAGTATCCCTTTAAGTCTTAAAAAACTGATGTCTATGTAACGACAGGAAAACAGATAAGTCTTTTTCTGCTGCTTTGCATGTGTGTACCAGCCACTGATACCGCTAAACCAACCCACCCTCACTGCAGGGTGCCCTTTTTAACTCTCAACAAACATAGAAACAAAGCAAACATTTGCTTCTGTGTACATGAAGAAGCTTAGATCTTCAACGTGATAAAACAATTAGAAACTAAACTCCAATTCAAATGAATTCTTGTAAGCTGATTCATCACATTTACTGGTCTTGATTACAATCTCATACACACTTTAATGTCTGTTAAGTGCTCCTAAGAAACAGGATCTCTTGACACAAAAGCAGTCCGTTCCTGTAAATACACAATACTGTTTGGGAAGCATGTTAGTGAGTCAATATTACAGACATAGAAGCAAGAATAATGAAATGTCCCCAGCATGTGTTTTAGACTAATGATGACAAGCCTAAAGCAAATGAAGTAAAAGAGAATTGAAAAGAGGATGTCAATAAACAATTAATAAGCAAGAACATCTCCTGTCATGATAAAAAACATTACACATGACATTTGTAGACGTTTAATTGGAAACTCTGTTTTTCCTGCTTTCAGAGAATGCCAAGGAGGAATGGTGCAACCTTCAAATTTTACAAGCCTCCACAATGCTGAGTAAAACCCAGTACAAATGATCTTCAGGTTGTGATATCTCAACATGCTTGAAAACTATTGATCCTTGTTACTGTGTCTTGTGTTTGCTCTCTTTATCCTTATATTGTGATGTGATTTGATTATTTAACCCAAATAAATCCTTGAATTTCAAATCTAGGTTGCCTGGAATAATGTTGCGAAAGTGAACGACAAAACAAGGCTTATTAGGTGCTTATGTGAGCCTAATGAACTTTCAGTTCTGATTGCGATTACAGATGTCCCATTGATCCTATAGGTTGGGGTTTTCAAAACCCCATTACCTCACTTACCATTGTGGGTTTCCGTTTGAAAGAAACTGTATTCTGTATATACTTCGAACACTCACACATATTATTTTTATATTAGAAACAATGACATGAACTAGAATATTTTTGTCCTTGCATTGTACCGCACATTTGTCTTGTGTTTCAGAGAAGCAGTGGCACAGCAACAGGCAACAGTTTGATTGATTGCCTTTTTGTGGATGGAAAGAGGCTGTGTACCAAATGGAACCAAAAGGAGCTACTCAACCTTCACAGACCTGTTAATGAAGGCTATTCTCAACATTTCTCTGAAATTAACTGATTACCCATTAGTAAGCAAGGTCATTTTAGATGAACAGCCCTTTCTGAATGATGATACAGTCTCAACCGTGAGATGTTGTTCACTTCTTTATGAAAAAATATTTTTAGCAAGCATAATCTAAAACCTTTTCAAATTAGAAACGGATTCAGAAATCGTTGTTTGATACAGGGACAGATAATATCAAAGATTGCTGGTCAAGGATCTATTCAGGTGCTTTTATATGATTTACAGAAGATACCAGATGAACTTTACTCAGCATGAAGTTCTCCCTTCTTGATCGGCTCCTGAGGATTTATTAACTTAAGCAGGTCAGAGTGCTGAGCTAATGTAATTGTCTAAGCCAAAGTTGCCAAGGAGCAGCATGGCATCTATCATTTCTAAGAGAGATGAAAGTTGTTTCCCTTTTCGATCTCTCACTAACAATTCACTCCTAATGAGGCTGATTCGCACAAACCTGCAGCAGTATGCATTTCAAATTGAATTGAATTGCCTCACTGTAACCCAGATTTATTTATTTATGTAAAAAGAGGGACAAGTGAAATTTTTTTGTTGTTGTGATAATCAGTATTATGCTACAAATGCTCTCAATTCTAAAATTGATTACTATTCTAAATATTAGGATTAAAATTGCAGGGCTAATGTGTAGTACAGTACAGAGTATATGGAGTATACAGGATACAATAGAGAGTGCAGTTCTGCAGAAACATCATTGTGTAAAATGATAGTCATGATCTGGCAGTTAGATAATGACTCATTTTTGGCAGCACAGCTTACTTGTTTTTAAAACCAACAGTACTTCCTCTATAATAGATGTGTAACGGTCGAACGCAAGCATACAAAGCGGTATGTACTGCTGCACTGTACTTACAGTATGTTTGACTGATAAGATCACAGCTGCAAGTGAAGGGGATGGAGCCCAGGCTCCCAGCTGTTCGGGGCTAAACGACTCACTAATTAGTCACAGCAATTATGCCACTTATCTTAGAACTCCAAGGAAATGGGAGTGTTAGAATTGTGGAAAAAGCTTGAGGTTGTAATAGAGCAAACACATTAGCTGTGATGTGTGATATGGAGCCGTTTGTGTGTGTATGGTGTAGCTTCCCTAAATTAGGTGCCAATCTGAATTTGAAAGTGCTATGCTTGCTTTCAGAATTCAAAAATGTATTTATTTATTTGAAAGGGGAGTGTAGCAAAGAAAGCTGAGCTGATAGAAACCTTCCAAGGTTTTGTTATATGTGTAGTCTAAAAAAGAACCACAAGTGTCAGAAAGTTGATTAATTACTCTGGTACTGTCACACAGGGACACCCCCAACACAGCCACAGTCAAGCTGAGAAAAAACCCACGATGATGGTAAACAAAACTTTGTACTTTCCAGAAATAACAAGTTTCAGTAACTTTGTGTTCAGTAGTCCACATGATCAAAAAAATGTATTAAATAAATTAATTTTTTGAAGATATTTATATATTTAATATATCAATTTGATATATATTTTATATAAAACAAAAGATTTCCAAAATGTTTTTTCCTTTCACTCACTCTTTTAAATATTATAATAAATGACAGTAACATCGCTTTGACCATTTTGACCTACAAAAATATCAATATAATAAGAGAGAAAAGTGCTTTATGTAATTTTAAATATTAGTATTATAGTGTATATTTTTTAATAACTAGCCTAATACAGTAGTTTAGAGGAGAAGTAAAACTGTCATTGACCCATATATGCAAAAATACATAGAGTGAGGGAGGAAGAAAAAGTAGTGTGCGTTTGTGTGGGTGCGTGTGTGTGTGTGTGTGTGTGAGAGTGAGTGAGAGAGAGAGAGAGAGAGAGAGAGAGCATCTAATCGGATTATGGAGGCAGAGTTTTGAAGCGAACTCGTCTGTTTCTCTGTTATCTTCTGCGGGGAATGTCCAGCGCTTCCACCCTCAATGCTGTTTGTTTGGAACATCACAAAATCTTAAGTTTCTCAGGAAACAAATTCGACATTCTGAAGATTGTTTCACTTTACATGGAACTTCAAATACTTATTTTCTGGAGTTTTTTTTTTGGTTCCACATGCGTTTCTGATCATCGCCGAGTGCTGCTGAGGAACACTACACTGACAGTGGCGTTATAGAGACATTAATTAGATTCAATTAAGCTGATAAAACTACGATCAATTTTTGTTACATGGACAACAATTGCACTTGTTTTCTATATGAGTGGGGAAAATGAAGTCGCCGATAGGCTGCTTAAAACAAGATTTGAACCTCAGTTTGGAGATTAAACGCTTTTTAAAATAGCATTTTTGCTTGTTTGGCATCTATGATTTTAACGAAGCTAAATGTAGCCGAAGGAGACCAGGAGGTGTTTGATCCACATGACTTGAGGATTTTAACTATTGGGGTTAAATGGTTCTGATAACGGACAACAGGGATGGCGGAGGATCATCTCCAGGAAAGGTTAAACCACTTAAACATGCTAAAAGCGCCCAGATCGCTCCCACTATCGTGGAGGAATCACCTGATCGATCTGGAGATAACGATTATGATGAATATCTCGGCTCGGTCGAGTTGGATGAGGACTTCGAGGAGTTGGATGACTTCTCGGACCTGCCGGACACCAGGAGCATCGCCTCAGATGACTCCTTTTATCCACCGGACGATGACTTTGCTGACTCGGAGAGAACCCCTTCCCCGGAGAGTCCCGCACCGCTGTCCTTTTTTCAGGCGTGTTGCAACAACAACGCGCTCATAGTAAAACTCATGATTAGACAAGGAGTCACGGAGGAGGATGTACAGGAGACGGACAAAAACAACAGAGTGAGTATATCAGAAATTAAAGCAGATCACAAATTAAATGCATAATTACATTTGGTCACACTTTACAATACAGTACACAGTCTACAGATAAAGGAGAAGTGTGCAACAATGTAACGAATCGTTTTATTGAAGCGGATCTTTTCATTTGAACAAAAGTGGTCTGACTCTGAACGATTCATTTACGAAGTGAATTGAATCAGGGGTGTGCAGGCGGTCAGAGAAACATCTTTTCAGGTTTGTACGACTCGCACTAATCCGGGTAAAAGGGATAGTTCAACCAAAAAAAAAAAAAAAAAAAAAAAAAAAAAATTAATTTACTCACAGGATAACTTCAGTAGAACAGTAAAGAAGATTTTTAGCTGAAACCATTGTCCTTGGTGATTTATAAAATGTAAGTCAATGGCTACACTGGCATCTTATTCATGTGTCCATACCATAGACTGTACCCCTACCCTAAACCTACCCGTCCATACTTACCCTTACCCTAAACTTACCCTTAAAACAATGCAAATATATTTTTGGTAGCACAATCTGATAGCATGTTTCGTCTGTACACCGGCACTTTGAGAGTCCAAAAAAAGCATATCAGGCAACACAAAATGAATACCCGTGGCTACTGGCGCTATATTGAGGTCTTCTGAAGCAAAACAACTGGTCTGTGCAAGAAACTGAAAGTTATTTATAACCTTATTAGCCTGTAATCCATAGCCTTAGGTCAATGTCCAATTCTTTTTCCGGGAACTGGTTCTTTTGGACAGTTCATTTCAATGGGTAAGTATGGACGGGTAGGTTTAGGGTAGGGGTACAGTCTATGGTATGGACACAAAAACCAGCATCATAGGATCATATACACTGGTATAATCTTTAGAGTGACGGCCGGTCATGTCCTAAAGTGAGCTTTGATTGAGTAACTTGTAGACCTGTGCTGCTCAGGCTGCAAACTGTTACAGAAGGTTTAGTCTGATTTGGTGAACTGATTAATCCAGTTCACTAAAAAGAACCGGTTCAAAAGAATTATTTGCTCTTGAACTGGACATCACTCTGGACCATTTGACTGAGCTATGAATTACAGGTAATAATGCTGTAAATAATGTATTGTCAGATAGACCTCAATATCGCTAGGAGCCACGGGTATAAATTTTGTGTTGCATGATTTTTTCAATCTCAAAGTGAGGTTAGCAATTAAGGTTCACTTTATGAATCGCCAAGGATTAGGTTTCAGCTAAAAAACCGTCTTTATTGTTCTACTGAAAAAAAGTCACATTTTGAATGGCCTAAGGATGGATAAATTAACAGCAAATTTTAATTTTTGGGTGAACTACTTCTTTGACAACTCACTTAACTGAGAACCATCTTGCTCGAACATGTCCAAATTGACTTGTAGTGAGTTGAGAACTGATGAGTGAGCTAATAGTTAAAGCATTTGGAGTCAACTGAGAAAAGAAAATAACTTTAATAGCCAAATAGAACAAATGTTACATATAAATCGTAGGCCTACTGGAAATGTTATGAATTGTGTGAGTTTTATTAACACACATATAAAACAGAACAGGTTTAAATAGTTTGATATTATTATTTGTAGGTTTGTAGAGTTTTTTTAAATAGACTTTTGTAAAGAACAAGATGTCGTTTCATGGTTGTTAAGGATGGGAGCTTATTTAATTATGAACAAGATATGAACAAAACCCAATATCCCAATATCTTGAAATGTCAGAAAGTCAGTTAGACAATCTGTTTTACATGAACACGTGAAGTTTTAGGGTTGATTCTGGCAGTCTGCTGTGACCTCTAAGGCATGTGTTGTGGGATAATTACATTATATAAAACCTTAATGCAAAACACGTTGTGCAAAGTGTGCACCAGTAATGCACAAATAATTTGCAGGACTTGAGGGTTAAATAATGGACACATTATCAGTAATGGTCACAAGAACAAGCCTCTTGCCTTTTCTCTTTCTAGCCCAAACCTAGTCATTCCTCACAAAAATGAGTCCCCAAATGACATCACCTCCCAGAGCTTGAGGCCTCGGCAGTTCAGAATGTATCACATTACAACTTAAAAGCTTAGATTCAAGAGAATGTGTTTAAAAATATAAAATCAATACACTCTATAAAGAGAAGGTGATATAATGGGGAAGCCGTGGCCTAGTGGTTAGAGAGTTTAACTCCTAACCCTAATATTGTGGGTTTGAGTCTCAGGCCAGCAATACCACGACTGAGGTGCCCTTGAGCAAGGCACAGAAAATCCAACTGCTCCCCGGGCGCTGCAGCATAAATGGCTGCCCACTGCTCCAGGTGTGTGTTCAATGCTGTGTGTATGCACTTTGGATGGGTTAAATGCAGAGCATGAATTCTGAGTGTGTCACTATACTTGGCTGTATGTCATGTCACTTTCACTTTCACTTTCACTTAATGGCATGGCTCGTCATTCCTGGCAGCTTAACAGACCGAGCTGTAGTGGGATGAGACTGTGAAATTCCTCTAAGGAACCTCAAGAGCTTCACTTCGCACAGGCTCATCTCTTATCTCATCACTCTTCTACAAGTTCAGAGCAACAGGCACAGGATTTCCCCACTAATAGTTCCAGCATGTGCTCTGTTCATTTGAGACTCTGCATGGTGTAATGCTGTAAATAAGGTCATTAGTCATCGCTTCCTGGGCTGAATGACTTGACAAAATAAATACAGTAACAGTAAAAAACTAAATAATTGTGACATGTTATTACAATTTTAAATAACTGCCTCCATTTAAATATATTTTAAAATGTCATTTATTCCTGTGATGCAAAAACAGAATTTTTAGCAGCCATTACTCCTTCAGAAATCATTCTAATATGCTGATTTGGTGCTAAAGTATTTCTTATTATGATCCATGTTAAAAACATGAATATTTTGTGGAAACTGTGCTACACCATTTAAGAGTTTGAGGTAAGAAATTTTTTTTTTTCTTAAAGAAATTAATACTTCAGCAAGGATACAGTTGATCAAAAGTGACAGTAAAGACATTTATATAATGTTACAAAATATTGCTATTTCAAATAAATGCTGTTCATTAAACATTATATTCATCAAAGCATCACAAAAATGTATTATTCATGTAGCAAAGAATATGTTGTCAATATAGATAACAATAATAATAATAATAATAATAATAATAATAATAAGAACCATTATTATTAACTGAATCCCAATAATTATTTGGGCACCAAATAATCATATTAGAATAATTTCTTCAGGATCATGTGACATTGAAGACTGACCGCTAAAAAATCATATTTGCCATCAAAGGAATACATATATTTTCAAATAGTAATAGTAAACAGTTATTTTAAATTGTAATACTGTTTTACTGTATTTTGTCGTTATACTTAAGCAAATTCACATAAAGGAAACTACTAAAAACTGATTAATGTTCTTATTTACAGCATCACATCATTCAGAAATTTCTTCTCAGCTCACATATTAGCACTGAAATGCTGCAAACACAGAAATAGAGTGATACCACCGTAAAACATTTGTTGGTATCAAGAATCTGGGCTAAACTACACCAGGCCTAGCAGGGAAGTAAATTCCGCCAGCTTAACTGACAACTCTCTGGCAGATTCAAGGCATTTCATTTACACACTGCTGTGCAGGTAGGGCTCTCCAGTTGATGAATGTGTTAGGATCACTTTGAGCCTGGCGTTGATGTAATATGAAGTCATTGACGGGACATCTGTGGATGGACGTTACCCACTGACCTGTTTTCTGGGACTCCAATAATTCACAGCCAGACTGACATGATATTATTAAATCCAGGCCAGCTTGCTCCTGTCACACTTTTTTTTGAGGCCAGCTTGTTTCAGGGTTTGTTTCACCAGTTTGTCATATATTATTATTCATCCTAAAAATGTCTAAAAACTTCTAGTGACGCGCAATAAGTAATCTAATGTTCAAAGTAAACATAAAAACATGCTACTTTTTTTTTGTATTAGTGCGTAATATCATATTACATTGTGGTCAAACTTTGCATTTCACATCCACAAATATGATATGCAAAGTAAGCAGTTCTGTTCTTTTTTTAGAAGGATCATAGACACTGTATTTTGTCTTTGTTGTCAAAGCTGAACTGGAGGACAAATCCTGTAACTCCTCTTTCATTCAAAGGCTCACAAGGCTAATCCTTTCTATTTTAAGAATCAACCAGGCCACAGATTACCCAAACACATGTCTACATTTGTATTTAGACTGAGCTGAGTATGTTTGATATAAAGATGCAAACTAAGAGAAACGGGTTGCACCCTAAATTAAATTTTGATAATAAATCTACCTATAAATGAGTTCACAGTGCAACTGTATTTCTACACAATACTTTATGAAAAGCAAAACTGCAAAACAGTTTACCCAAAAACAAAGATAATGTAATTTACTCACCCTTGTTTTGTTTCACATATGTATGCCGATTTGTTTTGCATTAAACACAAAAGGACATTTCACACTTCTCTTTTAGGACACAACAACAGTTAATAGTGACTATTAAAAAGCATCAAAACATACAATAATATACATAATACAAATCAGAAATTCAGAGGTCATATGACATTGTTTTCATAGCGTCACCGGGCCAGAGTTGGAAACTTGGCTCATAATGTCTCTGTATATTAAACATCAATAACACTACATACGTCACCCTAAGGACACACTTTCACCGTCATCAGCAACTGGAAGCATCTCTCTCTTATTATCATAACCGTGTAAAATTTTCTTGTCCGGGGTTTATTTTTAGTGTGCAGCCTCCAGCTGTGTGTCAGTATGATGAGACGCTGCTGTGCTGACACTCCGTTCCACACTCTTATACTGTTCACACTTAAATAGGACAGACTGACTGAGAAGAGAGAAACAGGCATGCCAGACGTCTACAGAAACCCCCCCCAAAATCAGCCGCACTGCTTCATCATGCCAATAACACTGTGAAATAGGCCTACTTGCAATTCTGCCCATTTTCAGATTTGAATATACCTACGTCAAACCAGATTAGAATTTATAATTCACACGCCCAGCTCATCAGATAGCCTACCATCATTCGTTTCATTAGTAAACGTTTCTTGCTAAACACTGTTTAATCATATGAACACACCTAAAAAGAATCGAATCATTAATCAAAAAAAAAAAAAAAAATCATTGTGAACTGAATCGAATCGTTCAGAGTTTGCAAAAATCGTTCTTGAATTGAATCGAAAACAAATGAATTGTGAATCGATTCGCTTTCTACTCAAAGATTCACATAGCTCAGTTTTATCGCAAAATCAATTCAAGTGGCAACTTTTTGAAAGAACAGTACAACTTTAGAAATTTATAATGTATTTTGCAATCGCTAAATCAGCATTTTAACCACGGATAGACATCAGTAAACACTTGTAAACAATCTGTCAAGTAACGTTAGGTTTAGCTCAGGAAAGCCATTAAAATAAACTAGAGAGGATCATTTTGTTAAATATATACACTGTTACATATTCTTTATATTTTTACTTTACATATAATATTATAAAAATATACTGACAGCATTCCTTGTATAGTTTACAGCTTACTGTACCATATATATTTCCAAATTAAAATGGAAATTGAATGGTGAAATCTGTATCAATACCCAGCCATTTTCCTCAGATTTACCAACTGCTAGTTCCACTAAATGTTCCTGGCCAGGGTGGAAACTTCTTGACAGTAATGCCTTGTATGTGTGTTGACTTTGCAGACTGGACTAATGGTGGCATGCTACCAAGGGTACGTGGATGTGGTGGTTGCTCTCTCCCAGTGTCCTCACCTGGATGTGAACTGGCAGGACAATGAAGGCAATACAGCCCTCACCACCGCTGCTCAGGCGGGTAAGAGCGATCAAACAGCCTCAATCCAAATCACTACCTGCACATATTTACATTTAGATTACTATAAAGTTTAAGTAACTAGTATCTCAACATTCAAAGTAAACGGATGAGTGTGAAAACTTCCAAATACTACTAGAAATGAACTTCTGAGTGCCCCAGAAATGTTGTTACATATTTAACAGCTGACTGCATTTCCATAATTCTCCTGAACAATTGCAGGTCACATCACAATTACTAACTACCTACTCAACTACTTTCCCGGGCTTGACATCGAGAAGAGGAACTGCCACGGTTTCACCGCTCTGATGAAAGCTGCTATACAGGGTCGAGTGGAATGTGTCAGAGCCCTGATGCTGGCAGGTACTCCAGTCTTAGACCACTGTGCGGTAGACTGACAGACGTGCCAGGAAACACTACAAAATAAAGCAGCTGTTATATGATTAGCTACAATGCAAAGATAAAATGCAAACATAATAATACCACAGATTTACTAACTGATTTTAAAGGGATAGTTCACCCCAAATTAAAAAAAAGTTGTCATTATTTATTTACTCTTATGCCATTCTGAATCCATATGCTGTTATTTGTTTATGTAGAAAAAAAAATGCAGCTCTTGCTATACATTGGGACTTAATACAACTATATTACACATCTTCCGGAGTCACACAATAGTCACACAGTTTTATTTATTTATTTTTTTATTTTTTTAGGCTTTTGTTACGGTCTTTTTTATATTTTATTCTTTAATTTTTTGCTTTATTTTTTTCTAAAAAGATCTTATATTCTGAGCTGTGAAGCTGCATTTTATGAATGATGTGTGCCATAGGAGCAATACTTCTTGCAAAAATATTTATTATTAATATTTTTTTGACATTTTATTTATTTCTAAAGTTTTATATTCTGACATGTGAAGCTACATTTTATATGTAAAATTTGCCACTCAAAAAGTATTTTTTTTAATAAAAATTTTATTATTATTATAAATAATTAAACTTTTTTTTTGCTATGCTTTTTTCCCCTAAAATAAAATATAGCAAAAAAGTAATGTGTCTCAGCTTCATTCTTACATATGAAGCTCCATGGTATGCATAACATGTTTAATACAAATAATATTTATATTATATTAAATATTAATATTTATTAAAAATATATTATCATTATTATTTATCCCCTGAAAATCTGTGAATAACGAATTAAATGCCATATAACTTAAGACGTAGTGCAAGAAAGTAGTGAACAAGCCATATTTGTTGTTGCATGGCATAATGATTCTTCCAAATTTAATTATTTTGTTATAGTCAACTTAAGTATAGTCAATTATAGTGATTATTAAACAGAATTATTAAAAAATAACTGCTTAACTACATTTTAATGCTAAAGTTGCAGCCCGATCTCACGGCAATTTGTACATATTTTACGAGGTGGCTAATTCGTATGAATTTGTATGACCATACTCATACAAATTCATATGATTTTTGCCAAATCGTATGTATTTTACAAGTTGCACAATTCGTATGAATTTGTACGAATGACCTACACCTAACCCCGCCCCTAAACTAAACTGACACTGAGGTTTAGACAAATCATATAAAATAGTACGAGTGAGGTTGTACATATTCATACGAATTAGCCACCTCGTAAAATACTGTAATGATTATGATTCTACTGATGCGTGACGTCACTGCTACGGACAAATACGGAAGGAATGATGTCTTCGAGCACACCTGTGGACAATGAACAATTTTGGGATGCTTTTAAATGCGGGGGAGAGGAAAGGTGAGGGCGCGCTGTTGCCTGATAATTAACTGTGAAAGAGACTGAGACGCTGCCTGCCGGGTTCGCAAAAGCAGGGGATCCGTGGCATTCATGGTTGGCTAGCACCACCGGCGTGAAGAAAACCGGGGTCCCACTTATTGGCCTGGAGGTAGACAGTGGGGGGAAACTTAGATAGATAGGGAAGAGAGTGTAGGTGGACTTGGCAGGCTGTTTGGAAGAACCTTCTCGGCATTACCGCGGAAGGGAAGGTTGAGTCCTCACAGTGACGGCAGGGTGTCGTCAGACGTGGACAGGGAAGTCCGAAATTATTTTATTATTACAGAGTTGTGTGTTGTTATTTTTGTTGTGCTCAGCCATTGGTGATTACTGTCCTCCTGAATTATGTTGATTGCCTGTGCTGGTCATTACACCTAGGGCATGTGATTTAGGCGTGGAGTTTCTAATTGAGTGTGCTTTGCATGAGATTTCACATTATTTATGGTTTGCTGTGGATTTGGAATGAGTAACGTTACTTGGGTTCTCTTTTATGTGTGTCACGGTTTAATGAAATATGACTAGTGTATGTAATCAGGATATTTAAGTGAGACAACGCCAAATGGCTGCTATTGTTAATAAAAAGTGTATTCTTCTGTAATTCTTGTTCTTGAGTGTGTTTTGAGTGCTCCTTCCGGACCAGACCGGGTTAAAATTAAAGGTGGTGGCAGAATAGGTGTTAATCCACAATAAGAAAGCTTACCAGTGGCCCCTAGTGGTGGCTAGAATTATTACAATACGTACGAATTGGTCGTGAGATAGCGTTGAAAGTTACCACTATTTTGAGTGTTTCCACATGACTCAACAGCGGTTAGGTGGCACAAGTCAGAGCAGATTCCTAGTTAATTATGAGTTCTAGGAGTATGCGAGCGCTTTTCACAAGTCAGATTTATTATGGCAATAACTAATGCTAACTCCAATCACACAATCACATTTGCTTTCTTGATCAGGAGCTGACATAGATGCCAGGGACAACGGGAGGAAGTTCACTGCGCGTGAGTGGGCCATCTTTACAAGCCGCTATGACACTGTGTTAGCCATGACGCGGCTGATGCAGCAGCCATGTGCGGATCAGTTCTGCGACACCTATCGGTCCGAGTGGCCCCTTCTGCCTGCGCTGGTGGCCAAAGCTCAGGCACCCAAAGGCTGCATTCAGAAAATTTCAGAGACACTACGTGACTTCTTTGACATCAGTAACGTCACCGAGGCTTCAGAAGACGGGGTTCTGGATCACATGGTGCGCATGACAACATCGCTGGGGAGCCCGTTCATCGCAACAGCATGTCGAACGGTGTGTCCCGGCAGCCCGCCCTGTGTGGGAAAACGCCGGTACTCAGTTCAGGAGATACTAAAAAAACAACGCATCGAGCAGCTGAAAAGTCTGGGACCCGAGCGCCTCGAGAACTACAAACGTCTCTTCCAGAACTCCCGCATTCTGCTAGTGCCCAAATCGAAAGATCGTCGTGCGAGTCTGCAACCCCAGGCCCAATCAAACGGCTCCTCCTCTTCCTCCCCGGGCATCCGCAGAGCCAGCCTGCTCCCCTTACACCTGCTGAGGAGGAGCAGCGTAAGGCCAGGTATGGTGGTGCCCAAGATGAGGATTACCAAGGCACCTACGTCAAACTACGTGCCAGAAAAAGTGCGGCGGAAGAGCAGCTGTATAGACGACCAGTTCCTCCAGATCCCGAAGTGGAGATACAAAGAACTGAAAGAGGAGCGAAAGAAAGCAGAGGAGGCAGAAAGGAAAAGACTGGAAGCCATAACGAAGAGACAACTCACTACAGGCAAAAGGAAATAAGTGTGTGCAAACATACTGCTCATCGTTTTATACTTGAAATGCAATTTTGATGTTGGATTCAAATTTATTTGACTAACTATTGTTCTCATTTATATACACTTAAATGCTTCTCAACTCCTCTTAACCTCTTTAAAATAGAGTTAAGTGAAGGATTTACTGTAGGACAGCTCCTTTAATCCCTCTTCATGTGTTTTGAGCATCAGGAAAATAGCTAACCAGATTAGCTAATATGGGTACACTACTAAAACCAGATGCTACTTTATGTTTACATTCTTAAAATAGGGTTCTTTGAGTTTTTAGAGTTGTCCAAATGCTAGCATTGTCTCAGTTTTAACAGTAGCATTGTGAATGTATTTAACAGACATACTTTGTCAATACCTCATTTGTAAACTATTTTTCTAAACGTTGTAGATATTGATGGTATTTCAGCAGCAGATCTGTCTGTGTTTGCACACATTTCAGAGACAAACGCTACAGACAATCACCAGCAAGTAATGCAAGACAGAAAAAGAGGTAGTGATATCATGGATCAGCATCTTATTTGATTTTTTCTGTATTTGTATTTTAATAATTATTTATACTACTAAAGCACTCTAAGTACATTACTTTAATGACTATGTTCTGAACCTATACCTGTTCAAGAAAAACAAACAAACATGTTTTGTCTTTTATCAAATGGTATTTGCAACTACATATGGAGAGTGGGGTATGATGTGTCTTGCACACGAAATTTTAGGATTTTATGTATCAAGGGCCCAACATACACTGCTGCCTGTGATGGAGAGGTGCTTTTAAAAAAACTAAACATTTCTTTGCATGTCAAAGTAAATAGTTCTATATGAAAGCCAACACAAATGTATACAGGTTTAAAAATATATATCATACACACTACTGTTCAAAGTTTAGGGTAAATGAGAATTTTATATTGCTACAAAAGATTTCTACTTACAATAAAATCTGTTCTTTTTAACTTTTTATTAATCAGAAAAATACCCAAGGTTTTCAACATTAAAAATATTAAATTTTATATATATATATATATATATATATATATATATATATTTTCTAAATTGTAATTATATTTCACAGTATTACCTTCATCAAATTCATCAAATATTTCTGAAACATTTTGTGTCAAGGTTTCAACATTGATAATAATAAATGATTATATACATACATACATACATACATACATACATACATACATATCTATATATATATATATATATATATATATATATATATATGGGATACACACACACACACACACAAAAAAAACTATACACACACACACACACACACACACAACTGTAAGTCACTTTGGATAAAAGCATCTGCAAAATGACTAAATGTAAATGTAAACACTGCAAATTATTATTAAATATTCTTAATATTTAACCTTATCCTGGATATCTTGGTATATGAAAATGCTAATAATATGCAGCAAAGTAAGACTTAACAGAGGTATCCTACTGTACATTAGTCAATATTTTCCTCCCTCATTTGTTATTTTAATTTAATATGTAAATGATTTCCCAATGATTCGATTTAACCTTTACGTGACAGTTTACCCCTAACATGGGCCCTATTATAAACACATAGGAGGCATCCTGAAATATTAAACTTTTTTTTTTTTCCATTCCTTCTCGCAGGAGGCATCTTAAGTAAAAAGTGGCACAGCTTACCCTGCTCTCCCTTATGATTTCTTTCAGAGCTGGAAACAGTTAATGCAAATTCAAACATATCACAACAAATCTCAGGTATGAATGCTTCTGTATGCAGAAAAATTCAATGTTTAATTAAAGAATGTGTAGTGTTATCTGTTTGAAATATCCTCTCACTGACCGTCACATCATCTCAACAGCACCACTGTGCCTCGGTGTCCAGCACTCAGACTACACAAAACACACACCACACAGCTGACTTCACAAAGATGCAAAGAGGTCACCCTC
Organism: Cyprinus carpio; assembly: GCF_018340385.1. Taxonomy (NCBI): domain Eukaryota; kingdom Metazoa; phylum Chordata; class Actinopteri; order Cypriniformes; family Cyprinidae; genus Cyprinus; species Cyprinus carpio. The sequence goes on from NC_056620.1 coordinate 14,313,465, forward strand.
TTATCTTAAAATAACACTGTTTACACACTACTGTAGGTTGTAAACCAAAAGTAATGACCAGCAATGCTTGAAAGAAGGATCTCATTGTAACTTTTAAATAAAAACTACTTTATAAATCCAAAGTGTGACTCTATTTGTTGAACTTTGAGCAGGAGTAAAGGTGAAGCACACACCTTATTAAGCTATTGAGGTCACAGGCACGAGGGATTAATCTGTCTTGCAGGGTCAGCACTTGCCTCAGGACAACACTGTATGAAAAACAATGAAGTGCCCTCTGCTGGAGAACCAAAGCACTGATGTGGGATCTGTGGTTGTGCTGATAGCCTATCAAAGACAAATACACTGAGAAGGCCTGAATGTCAGATAGACACCAGGATTTGGGTCACCCTGAACTGGCTTCAAAACCAGTGCTCCATTTCCAGATACCATGCTGTGGAAAAGTGAAAACCTTGACCTGAAACATGACATTTCGTAAGGGTTTAGCTGCCACTCATTCCTTTTGAGGTTCACCTTGTCCGAGTGGGAACAGCAGGTTTGGCCAGCTGGTCTGCTAAAGGCATGCATGCATAAGTCTTGCTGCTTTGGACCCAGAACATGCTGTGAGAACTACCTGAAGTTTGTGGCAGCTGCTGGCTCTTATCGGCACCTGAGTGGAACACAAAGTGAACAGAGCCAGATAGGAGGAGAGCTGGAGAACATGAGATAATGAAACAGAGGGAGAGAACGGGGCAAATGCTGAGTGGCATTAGGTTTGGTGGCTCAGGGCCGCATGGGCTGAGGCAGAGGAGAACAGGAAGCTGACGGGCTTTGCCACTCTTTACTAGTTCATAGAGCATGAAAAGTAGGCCGTGGGATTACAACATTAATAATATTTAATATGACAAATCACACATGGCAATTGTTTATTTTTTTTTATTTTTTTTTAGTGCATGCAGTGCGATTACTGAAAATCCTCTACTTTTACTCTCCATGAATTCCACAATTCAGTTCAGATTGTTGTCATGAACAGCTCAAAATGGCATGAAACATTGTTTTGAAGATAATTTTAACCTCAATTGTGTTACTTTTTCTATTATCTTGGATTCTAAAAAACGCAACTGTATGGTAATTCTAGCATGATTTTTTTTAAGCAAACATTGAAATTCCTCTTTTAAACCTATATAAATGTCTGCAATTAATTCAATATAATAAAAATGTATATGTAAAATTTAAAATAATGTGTCTGTGATATATATATATATATATAGTGTGTGTGTGTGTGTGTGTGTGTGTGTATATATATATATATATATATATATATAAATATATATATATATATATATATATATATATATATATATATATATATATATATACACACACACACAAATACATACACACACACACACGCACACAAACTGGCACTGATGGCTATAGTATTCAACCCTCTATATTTTTAACATTCATTTGCAATTTTTTAATAACTTATTTATTTTTTAATAATTTATTCTCCAAAAATTTCTGAAATTAATTGAACCCAAGGCACACAGACTCCCTATTACCGTTTTGTAAATCATTTCAGCCTTAAATGTTACTACTTGTTTGTGAAAGCACTGATATTTCCATCAGGCATTGCAACTCTATCTTATGAATGTGTTTTCAAGAGCAAAAAGGCGCGTGTGGTTTTATATTAACTCTTTATTCAGATAGCCACACCTAGTATCTAATGCCTAATATACAACATTTACCGACTTCAAAAAAAAAAAAAAAAAAAAGATTCATACAATTTACATCTCTCTGGAACTATTTATGTAAGACAAAATTAAAACTAAATAAAACAGCTCCAAGCATCCCTCATGAAGTGGCCCCACATAATTAACATGTTTCTGATTATTGATTTGCAATGGAGCTTTCAATTTTAGTGTTGCAATGATCTACAGCTAAGAAACAGGAAAAGGAACGCGTGTCATGATACTGTTGGAAACAGGACACTTGCAGGCACAGACGGAAGGGGGAGGGGGCGTGCGGAATGCTTTATGGCAAGAGATCCCTGGCAACCTGAGCAGGTGTTTGGGGTGGTGTGGTCCTGGCCCTGTGCGGGGGGCCGGGGTGGTCTAGAGTTGTGTAAGGCTCACTTCCGGGGCTGGTGGATGTGCTGGTTGATGTGGTGGGCTGAGGGCAGCTTCTGTACCGCAGGCACAGGTTTCTGATGGGCCACCTGGGCAGCAGCAGGGGTGAAGTCTTTATCCCCCTGAGAAGGACGACCAACAGAAACACACCTAATTATAATGGTGACATGGCAAATGCTTTGTGTGCAGTAAATCACAAATAATTGTACAAAACTCAGCCATGGTTCTCTAATCTAAATGACTGAAGGGTGTTCGAAGAGTGCTCTGTTGTCGACCAGGGTAGAGTTTTTCAAAAGCATTGTGAGCTAAGTTGATCACAGAGACCATTGGTGTCAATAGATCTACAATCTACTTGGGCTTACAGTGCTTTTTGGAAACGCTGCACAGTACTGATGACTGCTGTCTGTGATCCAGGCTTTATTATACTGTAATTAACTAAAACTGAAACCATAAGGCCACGTGTCGACCGAAGTGTGACATGCGCTGAGCAGCACTCATCACTGTCATGGTGTAGTCAGCCATCCAATCACAGTGGAGGAGGAGCTATGGACAAAACACAATGTGCAAATGTGCTGTTGCTCAGAATGATATCCAGTACTCGAATGTGATATTGCTTAATTATGATGATTCATATCAGCAGCAACTACTTTTTAAGAGATGCTGAGACCTCTTTGCCTTAGTTTTATGTCTATTAACATGAAAAGAAAAGTGGGAAACAGACGCATCTGACGTGCAGCAGCTGGACGCCCAGTGAGGATAAAACTCCTACTGCGAGAAAGCAGCAGCTGCAGACATTCTTCCGCATCACTTTAATCTGTATGAGAGAGTCTTTCAGAGCAAATATGTGAAGCTTTTGAAGTAGATTACAGGGTGGACAGTCCAAGACTGAACACAAGCGTGGCATTTTCTGTTTTATGTCTGTTTACCAACTTGCCAGAGGACAAAAAGAGCCTCAGATGTGAGTATTTAGAGAGGAAATATTGCAGGAATTGTGTCTCTTGAGAACTAGAGCACTATTTAGATCACTTCAAAGTAAAAGGAGCCCACTGCCTCAGTAAAGGGCTCCATGTGCATCTAGGGTCACACACTGTGACATGCGTAATCAAACACAATGTTCTCTTATACACCTGACATGTTTATATAATGATAATATAGCAAAACCTCCCACATAACTCTGCATGCTCATCCTTGTAAGCACAGATGGATGCATTACATCACAGCCTCCATCAAAAAAACTAATTCAGAGACGCGGCCAATCCCGTGGCGGCGGACCGGATTAAGGTCAGCTCGGGCTGGAAATGAGCAGAGTGGACTCTATGAGACCAGCTCTTTTGTAAAAACGGTACATATATGTCCTTTTAAAGGTACTGATCCATTGACAAGCTTTTGTACCCCAAAAGGTACAATTTAGGCCCTCCCTTTTTCTGTGTATATTAGGGTACCTTGTGTTAAATTATTCTGACATTAAAGGGATAGTTCACCTAAAAATGAAAGTTCTTTCATTACTTACTCACCCTCATGTTGTTCCAAACCCGTTAGACCTTTGTTCATCTTCGGAACACAAATTAAGATATTTTTGATGAAATTCAAGAGATTTGTGAGCCTGCAAAGACAGCAACACAACTGACACGTTCAAGGCCTAGAAAGGTAGCAAGGACATCGTTAAAATAGTCCATGTGACATCAGTGGTTCAACCTTTATTTTATGAAGCTATGAGAATACTTTGGGCACAAAGAAAACAAAAATAACACCTTTATTCAACAATTTCTTGTCACATGGACTATTTTAACGATGTGCTTACTACCTTTCAAGGCCTTGAATGTGGTAATATCTTCATTTGTGTTCCGAAGATGAACAAAGTTCTTATGGGTTTGGAACAATGTGAGGGAGAGTAATTAATTACTATTTTAATTTTTGGGTGAACTATCCCTTTAAAACATAAAACTGGCAATTTATTTGGACTTAAAATGAATCCTAACAGCTTGCTTGATTTGCATCCTGTCACTGTTTCTCTCAAAGAGCCGTTTGACTGTCGGCAGACCAACTGGTGCATTTACACATCAGTGTCACCTACAGTACAGAGTAGAATTTAGCCTGATGAACATTCAGGTGTCAGTCTTTGGTATGAATAGATCTTTTGAAAACAACAGCGGTTGCTCTAAGTTGCTCTGGATGAAGCCAATAGAAAGTTAACTGGTAGAGACCAACAAAACTCAAAATGTTGGACCAGAGTCAACCTGGCCTTTGATTTAGATGTTATGTAATCAATGGACATGTGCACCTACCTTTGTGACAACTCCCGAGACCACAACAGGTAACTTCGGAGGGCTAGAGATTGAGGAAAATAAGAAAGTCACAGTTACAAACAGAAAGCAATACATTTAAAACAAAAAAACAAAAATGATTAAATATATGTGCTAGTTAATGAAGTATAAGCAAAACAGATGACACAGAGTTTATGAAGCAAAACATTCTCATGTCAAATAGCAACTGATTGTAAATAAGCTTGTATATTAATCAGTCTCTGATTTTTTAGCATCATTAATTTTTCCACAGGGAATATGTGAAGGAGAACACAAACAACTCTGTATTCTGGTAATAAATAACACCATTCATATTTTAGAGAGGGGAAAAAACTATTTTGTGGATTTCAACCAGATTTGGCTCAATAGTGCTGCCTTGTGTCTAGGCCAGAAACACCTTTAAACTGAATTTATCCAGACGGCGAAGGCCAAAGTTTGTGTTTGCTGGTAAAATGAAGATGAAGTGGTTTCCAAACATTTAAAGGAGACAGATTATGCCCCTTTATACAACATATAATATAAGTCTCTGGTGTCCCCAGAATGTGCCTGTGAAGTTTCAGCTCAAAATACTCCACAGATAATTTATTATAACATTTTGAAACTGCATTGTATTGTAGTAGCTGTATCACAAAGCCCAAAAGATATAGCAAGGCTTTGTGACAAATCATCAGGGCTACTTATCAGCATCCACAAATACATATTTTATTATTTTATCAACGCCGAGCTGACAGCAGATTGTCGGCTGTATGAAATCAAAGTGTGAGGCCTGTGCTGATTAGCTGAAGGTCAACAGGCATCATTATGTGTGCGGGAGCTCAATCGAGACCTGACGCGGCTGTCAGCAGATGCCCTCTACTCCATATAACCGCTGGAATGAAGCTTCTTCTCCGTCTGGACACGTATCTAATCGGATGCTTGTATGGAATGCTAATGCAGCAAATTAGCTACAGCCTTGATGGAAACAACATCACATTCTGCATGTGTGATCGGCATTCACCGGGCCACCAATTACAGTGGGATTAACATGATAATTATTCTTCTAACTGTATGGCCTAACATGGAATACAATATCACTGATGAGTAAAAGACAATAAACAAGATACTGCCTAAATAGCAATTTGTACATTGGTTAACATTAATAAATAGGCTGCATGGCACTGATGATGTCAACTGAAAAGTAATTCCATTTTGATATTATAAACTAAAATAAAAATTAAAATAAATATATAAAATTAAAATAACTGAAATAATATAATATTATAAAATACATATATTTTTTTGGAAATGAATCCACTTTTGAATCAAACATACAATAAACAATACTATAACTTACAGATTCTAAATTACTTGACAGAAATTGTAGTTAGTAACGTAATCCATTACATATTTTAGGTAATATAATCAGACTACTTTTTGATTACTTTTAACCTAACTTGTTTATTAAATTGATTTAAATAGGATAATATTGCACCATATTGATAATAAAATGCAATGAAAATATATAACATATTTAAAAGATGGAAAAGAATTGGGGAGAAACAAATTATGAATAATTTATTGGTATAATGTGAATATATGAAATCAAATAATCAATAAAAAAGTAACTGTAGTTTGATTGTGAGCATTTTAAAATGTAATTTAATCTAATTACAATAATTGAATTTTTGGAAACTGATTACGCAATCCAGAATGCATGTAATCAAATTAAAAAAAAAAAAAATGGTGAGTAAATGATGACCAAATTAAAAAAAAAAAAAAAAAAAAAATAAAGAAAAAAAAAATATATATATATATATAAATATATATTTATATATATATATATATATATATATATATATATATATATATATATATATATATATATATTTATGGGCTTTTTATGTCTTTATTGTGAGAGGACAGTGGAGAGCTGACAGGAAAGCACTGGGAGGAGAGAAGTGAGCAGGATCGGCAAAGGAGATTCGAACTTGGGTCACCGTGAGCACAGTTGCGCTACACTGTATGTTGTCAAACTAACCACAAGGATATGGGCACCGACAAAATTAGAATTTTTTTGGGTGAGCTATTCCTTTACGTCCTGGTCAGTTCTCAAGGCCTGCATGCACATCTGGAAACTAGGGGGAGCAAATGGATGGCTCTGACTCAAAACCAGGTGCTCCAGGCAGTGGGTAAGGTACAAAATGGCCTATAAAAATTCCCGAGGGACAGGGAATTTACCACCACCATCTGAGCACAGAGCAGAAACATGGCCCCAGGCTTGTGCAAGCCGTCAGCCTCAGAAATGACTCTCATTCATTTTCCAAAGCCAAATGTTTCCCTAAAAGCACTAAGTCAGAACAGAAGGTCAAGAGTGATAATTGACCTTGACAAGAAAAATGGTCTATTGGAAATAGAATTATAATGTCAAAGAGAAAGTCTGAAGAGTGTCCGACTTCCAGTAGCCCCGGTCAAATACTACAGCGCCTGTAGTACATTACACCACCACTCGCACACTGCAGGAAACAGAGCTATAAAAGGAGACGATTAAATTGTTATCACAGCGTGAGACAATCCTGATGTCTCAACATACTTGAGACTGAACATAAATGAGGATACTGTGACAAAGGGCTTCATCTCTAATGCTGTGAAATCCAGTATATGTCAGAAGTTTGTGGCTTTCATCTCGCTGAGAAGCCAAGGAAACTCCAAAGATAGCTCAAGACAGTGAAAAGAGAGAGAGAGAGACTTGCCAAAGGGATAATCTCACTTTGAGGCATAACAGTGCTGCTCAACCGGTCTCATAGCTTCCTATCTTTTAAAAGAGACAGCTGTATAATCTCAGATTAAGCGGTCACTTCTTTTTCTAAGGGCAAAAATCTTATAAAGCCCTGTGTTTAAGAAAATGTGAGATTTTGGGATCAAAAGCCAAGTTATTGAAATCATACCATCAACGAATTCAAAAAAGCAAGCAGGATTATGTTTCTATAATCTATTTTTTTTAATATCTTAGCTTGTTTAAAATTTGCTGAATGGTAAAGGATGAAAACTTAAAAACTGAAAATAAATGTTATCTATTTTTCCGTTGGAGATAATTCAAAAAGGTATGTTTTGGGATATAATTATTAACCCCAATACTCTGAACTCTATTTGTGTACAGATTAAGAGTTATCATGCATAAAATGTTAATCAGGTACACAGCTGACCCATTTCCTGTTTCAGCGATGAGATTCCTCACCTGAGGGTGGCAGCAGTGTGCTTGGGTTTAAACCAGGCCAGAGACTGTTTAAATCCTTCAGAGTGTCTAACTTAGGTAAAATCATTTATGGAAAAACACAAGCTGAAATAGATTACAAGGTTAATATGAAGGTCAGTATCTGAAATATTTAAACTTAAACAAAACATTCACTTAAACTTAACCTCTCCTGGAATTAATGTAAGAGAAAGCCAAGGCAGAATTTTCTTGTGCAGAAGATGCAGTCTACAATTTATACAGAAGGCAGCAGTGTCACACGATCCTTCACAAATCATTCTAATATGCTGTTTTGGTGATCAGTTACCAATTATTATTGATGCTTTGTTATTAATAATAGTTCTTATTATTAAGGTTTAGGCAGTATTTGTTGCTTAATATTTTTGTGGAAACCGTGATCCATTTGTTTACAGAATTCTTTGATAAATGGAAAGTTTCCCTAGTGAATAAAAGTGTTATTTAATTTAGATTTTTAAATTATACTTACTTATCTGTGTTTTCCACAAAAAATATTTGTTAATATCAACAAATAAATGTTTCCCGAGCAGCAAATCATCATATTGGAATGATTTCTGAAGGATCATGTGACACTGAAGACTGGAGTAATGTGTGTAGGACACACACACACACACACACACCCATTCAAAAGTTTTGGATTAGTGCGATTTTTAATGTTTTTTTTTTTTTTTTTTTTTTTAAAAGACATTTCTTCTGCTCATCAAGGATGCATTTATTTGATCAAAAACAGAAAAAAACTTATATTTTGAAATATTATTACAATTTACAATAACAGCTTTCCATTTTAATATACTGCAAAATATAATTTATTCATGTGATGCAAAGCTGAATTTTCACATGATGCTTCAGAAATAATTTTTTGCTGCTTAATATTTTCTTTGGAACCTGTGACACTTTTGTCAGGATTCTTTGATGAATAAAAATGTAAAAAGAACAGCATTTATTTAAAATAGAATAAAAAAAAGTCTTTACCATCACTTTTTATTGATTTAACATCTTTGCTGCTGCTGCAAAAAACAAAACAAAAAACAACCACAAACATTTGAACAGTAGTGTATATTATTACAAAAGATTTCTTTTCTTTAATAAATGCTGTTCTTTTTTTTTTTTTTTTACTTTATTCAAATAATACTTAAAGTATCACAGGTTCCAAAAAATAAGTTTCCAATATTGATAATAAATCAGCGTATTAGATAGATTTCTGAGGGATCATGTGAAACTGAAGACTAGGGCTGTCAAAATGGCTGACAAACTAAATTAGAATTTTGTATATTAGACTTTAAAATGCAAAATTTCAGTTAGGGTGAAGAAAAGCTTTTGGCTTCTCTCCTGAGGGCACAAGAGGGCGCATGAGCAAAATATAACTAATGCAGTTCATTCAAAGAATAAGATAACATTACTATCTGTGAAAATAAAAAAAGTCCATGAGTTTTAAAATAATGTTTATAAACCAATTATAATTAAGTTGCTTAAAAAACGATAAACAAAGCAGCATCATGAATGTATGCATAGTTTAATACAAAGAGCCGAAAGCCAATCACAGAGAGTAAAATTTTCATTTAAAAACGTCCCTCTAGAAAATGCGTGAAATATGCATTCCGTGTGAACAGCTTGGTTTCAGTTTTGACGTTAACAAGATCTTCTCCACATTGATGTTCTCTTTTCCCACAATATTTCTAATTAACAACACAGCAAGTGGCTTCAACTGGATAGGCTAACAAAAACATTAAAATGCAATGACACTTAGATCGTCATCGCACCTCGTAAGCCACTGATAAGGCTGCCTTAAATTCGAATGCAACGTTTTTGCATTTGAATGTGGATATTTATTTTAAATTCAACGAATATTCGAAATTCGATTTTTTTTGACAGCCCTACTGAAGACTGGGTAAGGATGCTGAAAACTCAGCTTTGCATAGAGATAGAGATTGTGTGTAGGAAGAGAGTGAGCTGGTACATTACAAGCCAACTCAGCTTCAGCAGCAAAAGCAATTGCTGCAATTAACAAGTCGGCACAGACGCTCACAACTTGCTGTTGTCATGGCAACCACGTGGAATAGCTTTTATTTACTGATGAGCTAAATCGGGAGGAAACAGCAAAAACCTCTCGTCTGGAGCTTAGGGAATGAACCGTGCAACCGAAGCAAAATTGGACTGGACCTAAAGCTCCATGCTTAGCCTCTGCTGCAAACAAGACTGAGTCTCAACATCAACAGAATATAAACACAGGGGTGGATGGAGGAAAGCATCTGTAAAACAGAGCTCAGAGTAGTACACAATCAAATGAACCAAAATATTAAATAAAACAAACATGAAATGACATGAGCAGGAGTTTGTTAATGAGAGGTGTAACAATTCTGCTGAGCTTTCTGTGTGGCCTGATGATATGTTAGAAAAACCACACACGGACACAATAGCGCTCTGATGAATGGCTTGCTGTAATTACTATTATCTGATTAAAAAGTCCTTCCCCTCTGAAATTAACTAAGGTATGAGGTTAAAACGACATCGGTATCTGTTCCTTATCATACAACAGTTTGCAGTAGTGAGACTAACCCTAAATCCTAAATTAGAAACTCACATTCCTGCCAAAAACTGATTATGAAAAAAATGGGAAACGCGTGTTGCAAAACTAAAATACTTACAATTATGACCGAATTTAGGATCTAGTTGGGTAAAAATCTAGATAATGCACAAAAGATCTTTTCCTTAAAGCACTGGGCGGATGGGGAAGTCAGGTTTGGACTTTAGTTATGCAGCTCCATGTGTGGTTTGACTGACAGGCGAAACATTTGAAAAGTAACTTCTGTGGTAATGAGATAACATATAGTTATACAGAAATTCTTCCGACATAGCAGTGAGGCAAATTTAAGCAGATTAACTGAAACAACACACCAAGAGCCCATTATTCCAATAGCGTCAGCACACTTCGCTAAACAGTGCAGAGAGGGAAACTAGCGTGGAAATAATTGTCATCAAACTGTCAATTTTTATTTCCCTTTTTTTCATTTGCTTTATTTAAATCCAGCACCCCATCCCAATTTTCACCATCGCTTCATCCACTGAGGAACGCAGGCAGTGGGATGTGCTTTAGCAGGGGCTATATATATGTATATATAATTTACACAACTGCTCAGTTAGCTAATACTTCCATTAATTAATTAATTTAAATTAACAAACATTTTTCAAAAAAAAAATTAAATTCTAATTATTGCTGTTCTTTTGAATTTTCTATTCATCAAATATTTATCATTCTATTCTCTGTTCATCTATTCCATAAAAATATAAGGTAGCACAACTGCTTTCAACTGTAATAATGATAAAAATGTTTTTAGATGACTAAATCAGCATATTAGAATGATTTCTGAATGATCATGCAACACAGAAGATCACTGGATTAACGGCTGCTTAAAAAATTCACAAGAAACATAATTTATGGCATTACATGAATTACATTTTATTCAAAATGACATGTATTCAAATAGAAAAATTTAAACAATACTACACAATATTACTGTATTTTTGATCAAATAAATGAAGTCTTGATGAGTATAAGAGACTTCAAAAACATTCAAAAAATCGTGATGACCCCAAACTTTTGAACAGTAATGCATATTACAAAGCATGCAAAAAGTAGTGTAACTGTTTAGCGCAGGTATCCTTAAATCTGGACCCTGAGATCCACTTTCCTGCAGAGTTTAGCTCTAAGCCTAATCAAACACCCCTGAGCATGCTAATCAATGCTAATCAATGTCTTTGGGATCATTAGAAAATCACATGCAGGTGACTTTGATCAGGGCTGGAGCTAAACTCTGCAGCGCATTGGACCTCGAGGGCAAGATTTCAGGAACCTGGACTTTAGCGAATGCTGTATGCATGGACACTCCTGATGACAAAAATTATGGATCATTGCGAACCGTGGATGGACAAAGTATACTTTGGGCTTAAGTATAAAGAAAGGACAGGGAAGACAGCGGAGGCGGACGCATCAAGGAGTGAGCTCACCAGCAAAGCACATCACATTAGCATCTCAGACCCATTCCATTTTGGCCACCGATCCATCTGAGAAGCCCAAATCACATTTGACAGGTGCTCCCTAGACAGTGCCACTTGACTTGCTTCAACAAATGTGCAATTTTTCCATCAGAAGCCAGTTGCTTACAGGTTATCCCTCTGACAGCCAAGAGAACATCGAGGAAGAGTGTATAGTGCAAGACATTGGAGTGTGTGCGCACGTCTGGCACATTCAGCCACAGGACAAACTTAAAAATGTATTAATATCTACAATAAAAGATGAAATACAGAGCAGGAACGCTTCAATCAAACAAACTCAATTTTGATATGGACGTTCTCACTCCAGAGCTGCTCATAAAGGTTCAATGATCCGTGGCCATGGAAAGCATTAGACTTCATCCAGATCTCACTGAAAACATCTGTGAATTTGTTTAAAGGCATATACCAGAGCATTGTGAAGGAATAATGTTTGCAGAGAACACCGCTTAGCTTTTGCCAAACAAAACCAACCAAGAGTTGTTTTGTATTTTATTTTTATTTTTTTCATGGCAAGATGGCGCCGCTGAGTTTGGATGCCGTCCAGGTCGCTCCACTTAGATTGTGTTTTTATTTACTTTTGTACTTTCTTTTGCTCTCTCTTTTTACACACATATCGTCTGCACTGACCTAACCGGTTTCACGACACTTTATCCTCCAACCCATCGTGGCCATCTGAGATTCTCCAGAACGCCGAGATGAACAATGGCCACTTGAGTAACCCACCGCGATGACAGATCAAGAAACACCACGGGAAACGTACTGGGATTCGCAACAGACTGAAGAAAAGCGCACACAGCCCTCCTCTGCCGAGCATTCTGCTCGCCAATGTCCAGTCTCTGGAGAATAAGATGGATGATCTGGGAGCCAGGTTAAGTTTCCAACGGGACATTAGGGACTGTTACATCCTTTGTTTGTCTGAAACATGGCTCACGACCTCGGTCCCAGACACTTCTGTAACACCATCTGATCATTTCTCTGTCTTACGGATGGACAGGACAGTAGAGGCCGGTAAATCCAAAGGTGGTGGAGTGTGTTTCATGATCAACAAGAAATGGTGTGACCCCAGGAATATCTCCACTCTGTCACGCTCCTGCTCTCCTCATCTGGAACATTTATCCATTATTTGCCACCCATTCTATCTTCCCCGGGAGTTTTCATCGATCATCGTTACTGCTGTTTACATCCCACCACAGGCAGACACAAGCTTGGCTTTGTCTAAGCTTCACGATGTTCTCAGCGGTTTGATTAACAAACATCCTGACGCTGCTCTTATCATCGCTGGGGATTTTAACAAAGCCAACATCAAGCAGGATATGCCTAACTTTTATCAACATGTATCCTGTCCAACCAGAGGACTGAATACACTGGATCATTGCTACTCTCAGTTTAAGAATGCTTACAAAGCTCGTTCACTACCGGCTTTTGGCAAATTGGACCATGCCGCCATTTTTCTCACACCGGAATATAAATGAAGGCTCGTTCAAGAACCCCAGTTGCAGAGGGTAGTGACAAGCTGTTCCGCCCACTCTGAAGCCATGCTACAGGCGGCTCTTGATGATGTAGACTGGGACATGTTCCGAGCGACTTCCTCTGATGTCAGTGAGTTCACGGATTTAGCATTAAGCTTTGTAAACACGCTAACCGAACAAGCTACGGATACAATAACTATAAGGACCTTATCAAATCAGAAACCATGGGTGGACAGAACAATCTGTGCTTCAGTAAACAAACACACTGTGCTATGATCTCCGATGGGCAGTTAAAGCCCCACAGATACAGGGAACGCATAGAGTCCCATTTCCAACTAAATGACCCCCGACGCATGTGGCAGGGACTAAGGACCATCTGTGCCTTTGGAAATAAATCCCCTACAACTTAAACACCATACACGTCCCTTTCTAACGAAACAAACTCATCCCAAGGCAGCGATAAAAATCAAACCACGCAGCGCGAGTCTGCCGATCAGCGCATCAGGAAGCAGCACTCATAGCAGCGATAATCATGTAATCACCATGTCAGAGGACGAGGTTCGGAGGGCTCTAAAGCGAGTGAACGTCAGGAAAGCAGCAGGTCCTGATGGGATTTCTGGCCGTGTTCTGAGGTCCTGTGCTGATCAGCTCGCTGGTTTGTTTACATCAATTTTTAATGAGTCCCTTACTACCTCGGTGGTTCCCACCCCCTTTAAAAAAAAATCTGCCATCATCCCTGTGCCTAAGAACAATAATCCCTCTTGCCTGAATGACTATCATCCAGTTGCCCTCATGTCAACAGTCATGAAGGTCTTTGAGAAACTTATAAAAGGTCAACATTTGATCCTCCATCCCTGATACTTTGGACCCTCTTCAGTTCCGCTCCAACAGATCTACTGAAGATGCCATCTCTCACATCCTGCACTCTTCTCTCACGCACATTGACAGCAGCAATGGGAACTATGTAAGGCTGCTATTCACTGACTATAGCTCAGCTTTCAATACTATAGTCCCCATCAAGCTAGCTTCCAAACTCATGGATCTCAGCCTGAATTCTTCACTCTGCAACTGGATTCTTGATTTTCTCGCTGGTAGACCTCAAGTGGTGAAAGTAGACCAGTTCACCTCCAACTCCATCACCCTGAATGTGGGAGCTCCACAGAGCTGTGTCCTGAGTCCCTTGCTCTACTCTCTCTACACACATGACTGCATGACTTCCCATAGCTCCACATCTGTTATCAAATTTGCTGATGATACTGTGGTTCTGGGCCTCATTTCCAACAATAATGAAGCCGCATACTTAGTTGCGGTAGAGAAACTCACATCATGCCAGGACAATTGTCTCTCTATGAATGTGAGTAAAACTAAAGAGCTGATTGTGGACTTCAGGAAGAGACAGCAGTGGCCCTATACTCCTCTTAAGATCAGTGGGACCCATGTGGAGAGGGTGAGCAGCTTCAAGTACCTTGGTGTAAACATCTCAGAGGACCTGACTTGGACTACCCACATTCAAACACAGGTTAATAAAGCCAGGCAAAGACTGTACCATCTGCGACAGCTGAGAAAATTCAGGGTTTCACCAGCAATCCTGAAAACTTAGAACATAGAAAGTGTATTGACTCAGTGTATCTCAGTGTGGTATGGGAACAGCTCCAGTCAAGACTGCAAAGCCCTGCAGGGAGTTGTGCACTTAGCTGAGCGCATCTCAGGTTCTGCTCTCCCCTCTCTGCAGGAGATCTACCTCAAACGCTGCAAAAGCAGAGCTGTTAAAATCATTAAGGACTCAAACCACCCTAGTAACAGTCTTTTCACTTTGCTGCCATCTGGTAAGTGCTTCCGTAGCCTGATGGCAAAAACTGAGAAACTTAGGAGCAGTTTCTTCCCCCAGGCCATCAGGCTCCTAAACTCAAAACCAGCCTCTTAACATCTACATGTCTCCACTTAATATTCACTTAATCAGTAAGATATTCATCATTCTCTACCTCATACTGACAGTGTCACAACCTGTTTGCATATTCACCTCTTGTACATTATTGTGTATCTTAATATTTAAGACTACAGTATACTTTCATGCACATTTTATTTTCTATTCTATATTTAAGCCTACAGTATACATTTTTTATTTATTTTATTCTTTCTATTCTTTTTACTTTTATTTCATTCTTCCATACCTATATTTATGTATATTTTCCTCTGTGTTGTATTCTTTAATCATTGCACTGTCCATGGAGCAGACCTGACCTGATTTCACTGCTGGTTATATATTCTCTATATAATCGTGTATGTGACAAATAAAAAATCTTAAATCTTTAATCTTGAATGAAGGAAATTGGTTGTTAGATGACAATTCAGGCATGTTACTTCTGTCCATTGTTCAGTTTTGGCTCCTTTTGACTCACTAAATGTGTGCCAGACATCTTTAATGGCTGACACAATTTTTAGCATTCAGCATAATGACTCATGTTTGCTGATGGATTATTATGTCTAGTTATGCGAGTCCCCCACATGCATACATTGAGGGCCACAAGCAACTTGGTGGATCAGATGTGAAAATGCCTCCTTGGTTGGGAAATGTAATTTGATTATCTATATCACTTCTAAATTTAGGGTATAATAATTTCGTTTTTCTAGTGGCCTTTAATATTACCATTAATATTAGCTCTGAGCTGTTTATTTCCTTTGATTTGGAATTACGAGTTTCTATGGAAACACTATTAATGCCAAAATTAATTTGTGTAAGCAGTAGCCAAAACCACAATATAACGAGTATAATATATATTTTTTCAATATCTTATTAATATGCATTGTGGTTGGCCGAACACCGCAAGCTCTCGTCGGAAATGTAACAGCCCTTTCCATAATCACGAGCTTCATCTTTCAAAATAAATGTAAAGACAGTTAATAATGTCCTTAGTTTTACCATCAGTTCAAGCCCGAAAGGAGAACAGAGTCATGTGACAGACACAGTGATGAAGCTCATATGTGTTTGCAGTACACAATCCACCGACGGTTAAGACAGCTGACTCCACTGTGTGACCCTGCCTCTCTCTCTCTCACACACACACACACACATACACGACGCGCAAAACTCCGCATTTGAAAATTCAATAGCAAATACTTTAATAACAAAACATACTTACAGTAGGTGATTCAGAAGCACCAGATTGTTGTAGCTAAGTCAGAATTACCTCCTCTCCTGGGTTCACTAAACGATAAAATGCATTACTGTTCTGTTGTAAGTAATCTTAAAGCTTCCTAAATGCATCTTCTTTCGGAAGGCCAAATAAAGTGCTTTTGCTTTCGCCTAGATACACACAGCATCTCCCTGACATGGCTGCTTCAACACTAACTGCGGTTACTGAAACCATGCCTTCTTTCTTTGCGTGAACATTTGGGCAGCATTACGCAAATATTTCCACATAGTGATGTGGGGGCGTGTTTGAATGAGCCATTCATAGTGCTCAACTTCAAAAAAAAAACATTTATATAGAAAAAATAAATACTAAGAAATTTGAAATCGCATCATATGACCCCTTTAAGTCCAGTATGGTGTGAATGCGCTATTGACTGAAAACATACTGTATGCAGTTACATAAATACAGATACATACAGAAAATGGGTGAAATTATATTAAAATCGATTAAAATGTATTACAATTAGATTTAAATATGAGAGTATTTCAAATTTAGTTGCAATAAATAGTTAATATAATACATTCATTAAATTAATTCACTTAGCATTCGCTTAAATTTAAAAGATTTACATATTTTTTTATTAATATTAAATATTTAGAAAAATAAAACATTCATAGAAGATGATTTTCTGCTTTAATGATTTGTTCCTGTTTTTATTTTACATAACTTTAAATGAAACTCCCCGATTAAGTAAGAAAAAAACTAAAATCATAAAAACAATTAAATTGGGAGTTTTGGGAATCAACACAAAGATGAATAAACATCCATTAATCAGCCAGCAATGAGACAAAATAACTGGCCTATAACATACTATTAGCCTATAACTACAACAACAACAAAAAAAAAGAAGCTTGAATTAACTGATAATAACCAACCACCATAATAACCGTGCAAAGAATCTCTTTGTTGTCAACAACTAAAACAAGCTTTGGAAAACCATCTGAGCACAAAGAGACTACACAGGAAAATGGCGAGTTCCCTCTTGGCTTGCCAGTGGTACGAGAAAATGCCAAACCTAATAACGTGGGTGGATGGATCACATTCTAACATCACAGTGCTTGGGCACTGAAACCGCATTTCAACCTCTTCTCTGAAACATCCACCCGGAATGGCTGCCATGTTTCTGAAGGAAAGCCAATGAGATACTAAAAGCAACTTTAAGCTTGTTCAGGAACGATACACCTCGTAGGATTTCCTGCAGCAGGCTGAGTGAGCTGATAAGGGCTCGCTTGCAGACGGGGCGGCCCATCAGTCATCAGGTACCGGGGTGGAGGGGACCGCTAACAAAGCCATAAAGCCCATCTGAATCAGCAGTCAAACCCTGTGAAAACACCTCACTAGCGCTGCTAACAGGTCAGCTATTACACAAACACAAACGGGGAAATCTGAGGACTGTAAAACTTTTGCAATGCACATGTGCTCTTGCGCAACTAACAGATAGACAGCTACCTAGTAGCAACAAGCAGAAAACTCATTGAAACCTATTTAATCTAAACACACTCACCCAAAATGAAGAAAAAGGAAAAAATGAACATGTGGCGATATCCGGCTGTTGCCACATTTTCCTAACTGACACACCCAAGATTATTACATTTAGTTTGCGACCAAAAATTATATCATGTGCTCAACAATCCAGATGTGTGTGTAAAGACGGCCAAATTCACCTTCACTCTTAGTCATCGAGAAACTGATGGGCACTAACAGTGACTTCATCATCATATTTAATATTATGGTTTAGTATGAGCTGCTTCACCAACACAGAGCAGAGGAAGTCCAAGCTAAGAAAAACATTTCTCATTTTAGCAGAAACCTCTCCATATGCCTACGGTCATATGGGAATTGCACACCTGTGTCACTGATCAAATGTTCAACGCTGACTCAATGCTGAACCAATTCTTTCATAGCGTTACTAAAGGTTATAAAGAATTGTGCTACTTGGAAGTTAAAGGGATAGTTCACCCAAAAATTAATTACTCACCCTCATGTCGTTCCAAACCTGTAAGACCTTTGTTTATCTTTGGAACAGAAATTAAGATATTTTTGAGAGCTCTCTGACCCTCCCATAGACAGCAAGTGTCCTTACACGATCAAGGCTCAGAAACGTAGCAAGGACATCGTTAAAATAATCCATGTGTCATCAGCGGTTCAACCGTAATTTTACGAAGCTACGAGAATACTTTTTGTGTGCAAAGAAAACTAAAATAATGACTTTATTCAACAATTTGTCTCCTGCACGTCACCCAATAGCGCCATTTTGGGGAGTATCACATACGAAAACAACTTATGCAACATATGTACGTAGATACGTTGTTTACTCTTTGATCTGAACATAAACAACGAACATGAGGGTGAGTAATTAATGACATTTTTGGGTGAACTATCTCTTTAAGTAGGGCTGCATGATTAATCACATTAAAAATAAAAACGAGATATGTCTTAGTGCAATCATCAAATCACAAAGTATGCAATTTAATTAAATACATTTATATACTGTGCATTTCAGCACGGCAATGTGTTTTCTTACACGCCAGCAGCTCATGATCTCCTGTTTTCAGTGTTTCAGAGAAAAAGAAAAAGACCAAACCCATTATTTTAAATAGAAACTTCTATGAGAAAATTGAAAATATCTATTTAAACGACAATCAATCACAGTTTAATATTATTATTCAAAATATCCACCTGCAGAATGCAGCGACTGACCAAACAGAGTGAAGTATTAAAGTGAGCCGTGAAATAAATTTTAATAAAATGTTGCTTGTCTTGATGAGAGGCTGGTTATTGCTGGAAATAGTTTATCTGAAGAGGTTTTAAAAGGTTGGTAGCGTGCAAGTAAACAAAACTAAAAATTACGAGCACAAAGATACTACAGAGTTATGAAGTGATGTATAAGAACTGAAACCTATTTTGATTTTGAAAGCATCAGAATTATAAGACTTATAAGCCTAGAATCTCTTAAAAAATATATACTTCATAAATAAAATCAATCAATAAAAAAATCAAAGCAATAATGATTCTGACAAGTTATAGCTGAAAATATAGATGACCATATGCTTCTCTAGAAAAAAACAGTCTGTCATTGCAGAGGTGTATGGTGAACTGGAAATTCAATGCATACTTCAGAAATGTGAAGGCCAGCATACTTACATCTCAGTCTCATATTCTTCACTGTCTTTGTCATTCTTCTTTTCTGGCACATCATTTGCAGACTGGTGCTTCTGAACTATCCGCATGCCTCCTGCTTTCACTGCCACAAATAAACACAAACGGTTCAGAGTTTATTTCCAGACACTGGTGGTAACTGAAATTGCATTTATTATACAATGTCATCAAGCAACATAAATCAAGTGGCCATTTTAATGTGCAACCCTATGCAATCTTTTTTTCCCTTGGCCTACATTTAGGGCCATTACACACATGTTGTTATCTGATTTCTTGTGTACTTTACACCACACTGACAGATATGCTGACAGAGTGAAACACAATGCAAAATCACAAATTTACATCTTGTGAAAGGACAAATATTTGGATGAAAATCTGCACCATGTCACATAATCAAACATGGTTGATCTTTAACATAAACTGCCTCTTAGAGACAAATGACTACTTGGGAAGAGCATAACACATCAGCTGAATCATGTACTAGGGAAATTCCATAAAAGTATGCCTTTCACATCCCTTGAGAGCATATGTGTAAACAATGAAGAGCTGACACCAACTTTTACTCTGTTATTATAGAATTTTTTCTTGAAGCGCCAACCAAAATCCAGTAACTTTATTCTATTTTTGTTGGAAGTATTTTTTGCCCATTCCATCCCTGTCTTTCCAACTTATCCTTATTTCATTACATGCAATAATCATATATATATAATAAATTTGCGCCTCATGCGTCAACCCTGTTATTATCAACCCCCCCCCCCCATATATATATATATATATATATATATATATATATATATATATATATATATATATATATATATATATATATATGTTATACCAACATCACCACTTCAAAACGTTAGCTCTTTAAGGTATATTTTTTCTTTATTTAATATTTTGTTAGGTTTGTCAGATTATATATATATATATACACATATATATATATATTAAATAAGAGATTCAATGCAACGTCTAAAATCTACAATAATGGACTTTTTAAATCACATTTTACAAATGCAAAAGGCGCCCATTGGTGGACTGATCCATTAGACTTGTCAGCAGAAAAACAACAACAGCAGAAGCAGTAGCACAGAGACATTACCAGCAGGAAGATGTCCAGCTTTGGTCTCGATTTTCTCTTTGGGTGGCGATGACATGGCTGCTGTCAAGCGCTTCTTCCAAAGAGTTGCTTCGTTGTCTTCAAAGTAAAACCAATCCTTCAGTTTCCTGGCTGAAAAATAACGCACACTTCTGTCGACTTCGTCAACGTGGCTTTTTCCTGCCCATTGTTTGGCAACGGTGCGTGATGACGCCAGTGGTCGGGTCCAACCAATAGGAGCGTTTATTGAGAAAGGACGTTCCTCCTCTTTACTATGGAAAGTCTAATGGAACATACGAGGAGAATCAGAAAATACAAACCTGCATGCATTTGTAGAAGAGCCATGTAGCTTTTATTAATACATTCATTCTAGCTCAAACAAGTGATAGAGAGAGGGGAGAAAATGTCTTTGTTTTTAAATTTAAAAAAAGGACTGATAAATCACAGCATAATTTAGTTAAATATTATTTATGGTAACATTACTCAACATCACCGGTCGATTAACTCTGGGTCATTTTGTACACCGGGTAAAAGGAATCCTTCACCTTTCACACTGCTCATAATTTACCCGTGGTTAACAAACAATTGGATAATCATAAAATGACGTTCATGTTTACGGCTTTTATTGTCAGGCTGTCAGCGATTGGACGACCGCGGCACGTGACCTCTTTACTTAAAGGCTCTAAAAATTTGCGTATTTTAATTACATATTCCTGCTAACAAGTTTTCCAGGATGGACTTTTCGGACTATAAAGGTAAAAATGAAACGGTCTCTTTTTAATTTTAAGGCTAAAATTTGTCTGGGAAACTCTAGCAGACATAATAATAGGGAATCTTATCAAACAATTATGTCTGGGGAAAAAATATATTCAAGAACTCCCAACTGCTGGTGCTCATATCCCTACAGCTGGTAGACCTATTGCATCATCTCAGGGGTCGGCAACAGTGGCACGCAGAGGGATAATCGCTGGCACGCGAGCAATAGAGAAAACTGCATACTAACAAACATCTCTAGTCAACAAATTCTCACAATAACACAGCACATAATAAGCTATAAATACTATTAAAGTGTGAGAATTAACTTGCGCTAGTCTACGGATGCGCGCGCGACCGTTGCACATACTAGGCGCTTCGGATCGAAGCCTGAGTCTGCGCTCGTCAGTGTCAA
Source organism: Cyprinus carpio (assembly GCF_018340385.1). Lineage (NCBI taxonomy): Eukaryota > Metazoa > Chordata > Actinopteri > Cypriniformes > Cyprinidae > Cyprinus > Cyprinus carpio. The sequence continues at coordinate 14,335,265 of NC_056620.1, forward strand.
AATGACTGAGATGACCAATCAAATCAAAGTAGGCGGGGTTAACTGTTCACAGAAGCAGAGCGCGAAGCGTCAGTTTAACGTTAAAGAGAGCTATATCCAGTGATGCAAACTACTCGATTTTTTTTCTCAAATATGGCCACTTTTAGAGAGAGAGAGAGAGAGAGAGGTGTAAATTTCCTGCACCTGCCTCTCTCTACAAACAATGAAGCTGAGTTTAGTTACTTTAAAAACAGCGATTTAACCCCCTCGTTGCTGAGAAATATAATCTAGCCATTCAGTATCGATTAATAAAAGTCGCATGGAAGCGCTGACAAGTTTATGAGCTTCTGAATGTTTTTTTTTTTTTTTTTTTTTTTTTGCACAATGATTAACCAAAATAATAAAAAATGGCACATCATGCTGAAAAAGTTGCCGACCCCTGCATCATATTATGATGCAAAGCTGCAATTAAGAGAGAGAGAGAGAAACATTATCCTAATAATCAAAAATACTGTGAATGTGATTTTAATGGTAACGTTTACACTTTGGGGAAAGGGCATGATGTCAGTTTTGCACAAGTCCACAACACAAGGGGTTCCTCTCATTTAACGTTTTGGAATGCATAGTCTATTTGAGATCATTGTCATATATACTTAATATTAACCCCTGTGTTATTGTGTGCAGAATCATATGTCATAGCAAAGGGGCCAGAGTTTGGCCCAAGGCTATTTAAGTCAGAAGCTGCGACGCAAACACAATTTCTCAGTATGGTTTTCAGTATCAGTAAATCAAGTTTTGTTCGTCACTAGTGCATAAATCAGTTTTTCGATATATAAATCTGAGATGTTTGCCCTATAGCACTCTGTGCATTCTGCAGATGTTGAGCTGCATTGATGGATTTACACTGAGGTGAATCATGACCACTAGAGGGGAGACTAATGCTTTAATAAATGACAGGAGTCTTCATTTTAAACCAAGCCACAGAAGCAAGCCTTATGGAATGGCACTTTTTTAAAGCAGTTGGTAAATTTAATGCAAACAGTCATAACTACATACGAATCAATATATGATCAATATTTTAGAGCAGAACTCTGCATTTGTAGCATCAGATGCTGTCCATAGTTGCTAGGTAAAGTATCCCATCATCAAAGGATATACATCATCAGTGACCACAAAAAGCCTAGTGTGTTCTGGGTTTAAGGAAACAGTTGTCGTAGAGTGCAAGGCAATCAAATCGTTATGGTTTTAGGACCTGCAGGAGCTGCTGATCTGAGCCTGACAGAGGCAGTATTTCATCGTTATATCACTCACAGGTTGAAGAGCTGTACTGTGCAAAGAAATTTGTGCCAGTTACTGGCAGTAATGTCTATGACGTTCACATTGGACGTATCATGGGAGACTGATGGGGGCTTTATGTAACATTTAGCTTGCATGCTCTAATAACCATACTGTTCTGATTATTATCGAGGACTTGAGTTATTATCGAGGAGATTGAGTTACTTTGTGACAACCTATCAATAAATGTCCTCATACTATATAATTTCACCCCCTCCTCATTTTCAGGACATATTAAGCACATTTCCCCCACAACTCTACTGTAATGTCTGGTAATTTTAGTATTTTTAAGCAATTATTATTACTGTAATATTCATTTTTTGTTTTGTTTTTACAGTAAAACTATTGCTTTGCTATTATTTAAAGTTTAAAAAAATAAATATTTTCATGGTTCATGTTAAAACTAGAATAAAATAAAATTCATAATTCATAAAACTTTTTTTTACTATAATTTCTAATAATTTACTATAATTTTACTATAATTGTTATAACTGCCTCTCTTTTTTGTTTATAAAAAATAAAGTATAATTGTAGCATTTGTTGAAGTGCATTTAATATGTTTATTATTTTAGTATTTAAATTTGTATGTAAAAATTGCAAATACATTGAAAAAATTGAAGTAATTTTCACTTAGAAATTGCTAGTAAATTTCACAGATAATTGTAAAGAAATGGCAAGCCACATCGAATTAAACATAACTGAAATATTTCCTTGTAAAACAAGGAATTCAATAATAGTTTTATTTACAACTTCCGAAAAATGTTACAATGTACAGCTGTTTTACTGCAATACAGTAAAACAATGACTATTATAAAAATCATGATAAAATGTAATATTAATTTCATGTTATTAGATTAAGATTGTATTTTACATTACAGAAATGACAACTGTGGAGAATGAGCTTAATTGTTCTGAAAATTTTTACATTGCAAATCATTAAAATAGTAGACTTTTTGGGGGTATCCTGAACTCCTATTGATATTCCCTTGTACATGAAAAAGAAACTATTGGTCATTTTGTTTGGAAATTACTGATTAATCAGGTCTGGCACAAAAATATAGCGTCTAAAATTCACGGATGCCTACCCACTTGTTAAGTGGTGACGTAATGCACCAATGAATGCTGTTTCCAGGTCCAAGCCTCAACTCATTTCACTTGAGAATACTATCTCAACAGCCGTTTATGAGCACTGTTCATTCATATTAAACATTTAAGATAAACGTTTTCAAACTTATGGTGTACACTACAGTCTCTGTGCTCTGAGCATCCCAAATAAATAAATATTTATTTATTTATATTTATATTTATATTTTCATCTGGGATTTTGGTATGGAGTAAAAGGGTGGGATTAAACATTTTTTTGGTAGTATTATATCACATTGTGAGTGTATATTAGCACCGTTTGTTGTTTTCTCGTGGCATCTGATAGAGCGTTTGGACCCGGAAGCGGTGACGCGTAATGTCAGACTTAACGAACGGATTAAACTAACAACCCTGTTCAGTCTCTTCAGACACTAGAATAAATCCTGACACAAATTCATTTTCCCTTCATGAATAATTTCATCTGCACTGGGCTCATGATCCTTTTATTTAACTGTTGTCCACACAGAAATTGATTTTGTGCCAAATCTTCATTTTGGACTCAACTTCATGGATGTCAACAGTATGGAAGAGAGATGGGCTTCGAGTTCTTGCTGTATTTGCCCTGGTGTAAAATGAATCACATTGTACAATTGAAGACCTATTTTCATGCCACATTAGATTATAATCCCACAGTGTGAGGCGGCACACTCTGAAAATGAAACTTTGGTACATATTGAACACTTAATCATCGCATGAGTTCAGGGGAAATAGAGCTATTCTGCATAGCCTCTGAATTTAATTTTACAACTTCACAGAGCCGAAGGGGATGAGACAGCGAAGGTCTGACAAAGAGTGTTGCATTGAAATATTTCAACCTGTGAGTCAGAATCACTTACAGGTTACTATAACGGAGACAAGCAGTCTACAATTGCCAATTTTCAGTCTAATATATCCCAGAATTCAACTCTGCAAATAATATTAATCTAACATTATTGACTTGATAATGTTTGTAAGTCTAGACTCACAAATCTAATAATGGACTCCAGATGAGGAGACTTGTTTTATGATATGCAAGACTGAAGCCAAAAACTTTTTCCTTCCCGCAGTACTTTCCTTGTCAGTGAGGGTCCTGATACACTCTGAAAAATAAATGCTCCAAAGGTTTTTTTCCCCTTCTTTCTTTCTTTGTTTTTTTTTTTTTTGCAGCGATGCCATAGAAGAACCATTTTTGGTTCCCCAAAGAACCTTCCAGTCAACAGGTCTTAAATGGACCATTTTGAAGAACATTTTAAAAATATAAAGAACCTTTTTTTCAGTATAAAGAAATGTTTCTGCATTTGAAAGGTTCTTGGATGTTCAAGGTTAAGACCATGGATGCCAATAAAGAACCTTTATTTTAAAGTATTATGCAATATGCTTATTAAATAAAGTTTTGAAAAGGGGGATGAAAGAACCTTTTGTGCAATGGAAGGTATGTTAAATTTTCTTTGTGGAACCAGATGCTATAACCTTTATTTTTAAGGGTTTACTACACACAGTATTTCTTCTGCCATTATACACTACCGTTCAAAGGGGGTCAGTTAGATTTTGAAAGAATTAATACGTGTTCATCAAGGACACATTAAATTAATCAAAAGTGGCAGTAAAAACAAAAGTTTCCTATTTCAAATAAATGCTATTCTTTTGAACTTTCTATTCGTCAAAGAATCCTGGAAAAGACATGATCAGGGTTTCCATATAAAAAAATATATAGCAACACAACCATTTTCACAATTAATAACAATAGTTAATGTTTCTTGAGCACCAAATCAGCATATTAAACTGATTTCTGTAGGATCATGTGAGACTGAAGATTGGAGACATGGCTGCTGAAAATTCAGCTTTGCCATCACAGAAATAAATTACATTATATATATTATTTGCATTGCAATAGTATTTCACAGTGTGTTTACTGTATTTTTTAATCAAATCAATGCAGCCTTGGCCATTAAAACCATAAAAAAAATCTTACTTAACCCAAACTTAAGAACTGAAGTGTATGGATAATATTCAGTGATCAATAAATTTCATTGACTTTTCCCTGATATTCTCTGTCAACTGTAAGGAATCATTATTTATTATCATTTATTAGAGATCGCTGAGGTAGATTTCCAGTTGTATGTCAGGAAAAAAACATCTTTTAAAAAATAGATTTCAACAAGGACACTTACTAGTGTACAAATGTCTCCAATAAGACCCTCACCGGACAGGCTGATGTTATCACGATCGCTCGAGGGCAAGTTTTACTCCAGCTACTCTATCTAGCTGATGTAATATTACAGAACAGAGCAAAAACTAGACAAAATATGTGGCTTTTCCCTGACTTCTACTTCGAAATCCATTTTAAAATTCCCTTGCATTGCCATGACCATCAGGACCCTCATTCTTGTGCCATAAACTAAAACACACACGTCTCATTTCTGCCTCTTCTGTGCTGGATGGACGGACTCTGTCCCTGAAAGCAGAGAAGTAATGACAATACTCATACTGACAGGAAATTAGCAGATAGAGTCCGTCTCAAAGGGCGAAATTTAAGGTGCCTGTTACTTAATCCTTATAATACCTCACCAGGCTTGAGCTGCCACATCCTCCTTCTCTAAGAGGAGAATCCATCCTGTGTGCTTATTTATTTCCTCTCCCGCCACAGGTAATAACAGGTACATGCCTTCTCTTCACGTCTGTGTGCCCATGTGCGAATTGTTGGGTAGCCTAAATCGGCGCAAGAGACCCCTGTTGTACATCATGCAAAGCCTGCTGGGGATGTAATGCTCTGAAACTGTGCTCTCCGCTGAGCTATGGATTATGGGAAGGATTCAAAGCCAGCATCCTTTGCTTCTGTTTTCCTTTTTACTAGGGAATGCTCAGATGGCTGTGGATCTGACAATACTGCACCCGGCTGGAAGAGGTGGAAGAGCGGATCAATAAAAGGAATTGTGGGTATCTGGCCCAAGGTTCCTTGTAATCCTACTTGGTGAGTCTCCAAATGCTTAAAAGACATATACAATGCTGTTATCGATATATAAAACATATAATACCATTAACCTAATACAAAACCACACTAATGTGGACTATTTAGGCTTGCCATGTACAGAAATTTTATGGTCTAAAGGGGAGGAGGGGGGTGATATTATTAAAGGGTTAGTTCACCTAAAAATGAAAATTCGATCATTAATTATTCACCCTCATGTCATTCTAAAGCCGTAAGACCTACGTTCATCTTAGGAACACAAATTAAGATATTTTCAATGAATTCTGTGACCTCTCTGACCCTCCCATAGACCGCTGACAAAGGAATTGTTGAATAAAGTCGTTATTTTTGTTTTCTTCGCTTACAAAAAGTGTTCCTGTCGCTTCATATAACCCAGATTGCACGTCTGATGGCAGATGGAGTATTCTGACTATGACTTTCATACCTTTTATGGACCTTGACACTGTTATTTACTTGGCAGTCTATGGGACAGTCACAGTCCTAACTTTTTTTCATCCAAAATATCTTAAATTGTGTTCCGAAGACGAACAAAGCTTTTATGTCTTTGGAACGACATGGGGGTAAGTAATTAATGACAAAATTTTCATTTTGGGGTAAAGTATCTCTTTAAGACGTACCTCCTTCACCGTGATTTCTTGCACAACAACTCTGATACACATTTAAATGCGTCATTAAAAACTAGTTCAGGTCGGTTCTGTACACACAATTTGGTTGTAGAATGTGGTTGTCACTTCCTTACTAAAGTAAATTACTGAACTGTGTGTGTACAAAAAGCACTAAGAGGTGAATTGAGGCCGAATTTAGCTGCAGCGTGTTCATGGCCATTGTGTAGCGCCACCTAGTGTCCAAGCAGTGGTAATACCGGTGTAACTGCGGAATAAATGCAGAATTGTTCAGTTATGAAAATGATTTTGTGGCATATCTACTGGACATAAGAAAACGGCTCCAAATCGCAAAGAGTAATTTATTGTCCTGACATCAGAACATCATCCAAATCCAGCGTGATTATTTTAGTAGCTTGGTAACAACACAACTGGGACCAGGTCAACATTTCAAGTTTCATTTTCTCTTTTCTCTGTTGGAATCAGAACATGAAGGTAAACTGAATCATTTTTCTTTTTTTGTACAAGTCTTTTCTGGTTTGTTGCTTTCAGTGACACTGACATCAGCACATAAAAATTATATAGATCTATATTTATATTCATATTTATATATTTATCATTCTCTATTAACATCTCAGTGTAGCAGTTCATCATCTCTGGTCAAGTCAAACAGAAGAAGCCACCTGTCAGAAACAAAGCCTCTCATAGCAAACACTGATCGACATACAGCACACACTCAACTAACATTGAGAGACAGGGTTTTTTTGTACATCTTTGGAGGGAATTAAGCTCGCAAAGTTACATTTTGCCCTCCTGGTAGTATTCCAGTGTTTTCTAGATGTCGCTTAATTCCAGTAAAACACACTTATGAACAAAAAACACAAGTACAAATTGAAGAAGTAACTAACTGAAAAACTTAAAAATGTCTCCAGTGTGCTGATTGAAGAGATTTTAAAATTTGGCACAGTCACTTAGCATGGAAAACAGAGATCAAGGTCTAAAACAGACTGTTTTCCTGCAAATATGGATGACAAATAGCCACATTTATTTTTATTCAACACTGAGTCATCAAGAAAGAAAAAGTGTAATCGAAAAAAGAATCTATGTCAAAAATCTACATCTATTTTTGTAGGCAGTGAGAAAGCACTTCATCAACGAGGAGAGGAGAGTGGAATGATGCTCCGGTCTTCATCTGCTTTTGTTTTAGTTGCCACAGACATATTCACGTTTTCAGAACGAACGATACTGGCATTTACATCCTTGTTCTCCGAATGTAATTTTGGGGAAGGGACACTGAAGGTTAACACATCTCTCTGAGGATTCTTTTTTTTTGTCTTTTTCTTGTACCGTAAAACAAATACCCAAAGCCATGGGAAGAACCGAGTGGTCTGTGTGTAATTTACACAATGCACTTGTGTGATGCATCTCTTTAATGTACACCAAATACTTTACATCAAATTAAAAAAATCAAATAAAAATAGTGGAAAATGTGTAAAAAAAAAAGCTTTTGATCCTAGGTGACGCCAAATAAATGAAAAGAAAGTTTCGAAAATGGTGAAAAGCTGTTCCTGTAGCTCGTTTTACAAACTTCATTTTCTTGTGCTTGCATACCTCGCCTTCCTCTGCTATGTTTTTTTCCTCTACACTTTTCAGATACCTTTCAATACAAACCCACTTTCTACTCCAAAGGTTAAGCTTTCACTTCTCTTTAAAGTATGTGTGCTCTCTCATCTCATGCATTCTTTCTCTCTGTCAAGGCCTTCTTTTCTCTCTTGCTTTCTTTCTTTCTTGTTTTTTTTTTTTTGCTCAGCTCCGCTCATATTCGCCACGGAACCAGCTTAGACTAACAAAACTCGCTGAAAAATGTTTTGTGATATGCATGCACATGCAGTTTTCCCGGCCTCTACGTGCTTGAAGTCCTAAACCCAAGAGTCGGGGGACGCGGGGTAGTGACTCGTTTCGTAGTTGAGTTCACTATAGGGCCGGGCGGCAGAGTAGAAGTCCACGTAATTCCCGGTGGACTTGAGTCCCAGGTGCATATTCAGATCAGTGGCGGGAGGGGGACGATGGACCTGATCCTCAAAAAATGGCTCCTCAAAGTTCCTAGTGGAGTTTTGATAGATGGGGTACACCTCGTAGTCTTTGCGCGGCGGCTCCTGTGGTGCGGGCGGCACTGGGACCTGCGGTGAAAGAAGGATTTGTGAGTGAAGTTGATCAACAGAACCGTCCAGAGTCTCACATCTCAAATTTGGGAGGAAGAGGCAGCTGTTGTGCTTCCAAATACATTGATTTGGAGCCGATGTTCTTTTATATTGTACAAAGCTCAACAAAAAGGATGGCCCAGTGCTTTATCATATGTTTTTTGATAATGTACATACACTATGCCTTGCAAACACAAGCATTTAGTTTTCAGTGACAAATTCTCCTTGTCAACTTTTTAAACTCAGCTAGATAAAATTATCTTTGAGTTTTTGCTAAAATTGCAACAATGACTTGTAATAGTCTTGGTAGCATCAGTAAAAATGGGTTAAATTACAAACCAATCAATAATGTTTGGCCCTCTATGTATTTATGAATTCACTGCTGTCAGAGTTTTTACAATAATTTCCAGCTGTTATAGCAAAATGTCTTTGCAAAGAACAATTATAGGTGTCATGAAATGGAGAATCAAAATACTGCCAGTTTCAAAATTCAAAACCAACTCACCAGTTAAAACCATGGATTATTCTATACCCTTCTGAAAAACTCAGATTTGAAAAATCCTCGAGACACCCCTTAATATGCATCATCATTAGCAATCCTAAGCAAACGTCAAACTCAGATGTTGTTCTGTCAGTAGATGTAAAGAAACTGCACTTCCCTTCCATAGCCTCCTAAAGATCTGAGCATTAGAAATGCATGACTTCAGTTTATTTTTAATGATGTTCCTGAGAGACTGAGAGATAAAGTTTTCATTTTTTCTTCACATTTCACAATGGACTGTTGAATGAATTATTCTAAACATGCTGCTGGTGTTGTTCTGAATTCTGACCACCCACCAGATTATTTTTTATTATGGATATGGTGCAGTGAATCTAGCCAATCGCAGCAGTGGGCATTTACGTCTGTATCTGTGAGAGGTAACGCCCCTTGAAATTGAGTTTTTCACAGAGAGTGCAAAAAACTTTGCAAACTTATGAGCTAACCTTGAGAAGCATAATACAAAAATCTGAAACTGCATTTCATGACCCATTTACCATTTCATGAAAACAAAAACTGAATATTTTTCATATTCAGACATTCTGCCTAACATCTCCTTTTGTGGAAGCAACCCAGGTGAGTTTGGAACAACACAAGGTGAGTAAATGATCATGAACGTTTCATTTTTGAGTGATCAAACCCTTTAAATTCACATTATTCTGTCCATTCAGAGCTGCTTTCTATAACAGAGAGATTTGAAGCAGAAAATGAGATGTTACTAATTGAAAAAGATTCAGCACTGAATGCTCTCCAGCTACAGAAAGGAAAGATCCACGTGGAAGCCAGGCTTATTGGTACCCAGCCTCCTCGCAGCTGCTCGTCTGGGAAAGCATTTCTGTCGACTGACTCAACATACGGTTTGGTTCGGAAGTGTGCCAGGGACATCTGGTAAACTTTATCCATATGAAATCTGAAAATTTACCATGATGAACCTTGTCAAGTATAAGTAATATGTCTTTTATATGGCCAAAGTGCCTAGCACTTGGAAGCATATAGTTGCGATTCATTAGCATAGCATGACTGCTCACAAAGTCAAATAAACAACATCTGACAGGTCTATGAAAGAACGAATAGATCTTCAGCCTTTTGTTTGCCAGCACAGTTCTGGACTGGTAGATAGACAGCTGCCTTGTGTTGAAAACATTCGCTAATGACTTATCCCAACATAGCCGCATATCAGTTGTAGTAAATGTAAATGGTGTCTGATTTTTGCAAGGATTTCCACAATTGGAGACATATTTCTCATGCAGCCGTGGAACTGCAATCCCTGTTTGACCCTGGTTAGTTGAGTCATCTCAGGCTGGTTGCTCACCTGGTTGTGTTTGATCTCGTCATTTGAAGTCTCGTATGAGTTGCGGAACAATGTGGATGTTCCACAGGAGGTTTGAACTGCGGGATGAAAGGCAGGGTGTGAATGTGCAGAGAATCAAGAAATAATTAGCATTAAACAACTGAAAAATTCTGGAAATTGTACTTATTGAGAGTGAAACAAATCCACCCTTTTATAAGATACTCTGGCAGGGCTGTAGCAAGGAACTCTGGGCTCTATTTCAACCAAATGTGAGTCAGGGATAAAGCTTGATGGACCGTAAACACACTTTCTCCTAATAACACTTACATGCGGCCGGCCAAGAGTTCAAACCCAGACAGTGTTGTTTTTTTTCTCGCATATATTAAAATAGAACATTTCAGTATCAAACAAATTTTGATTTGTTTATAATGTCACATTTTGATACACAATACATTAAATTAATAATGCCTCTTAGATCAATCCTGCTAATAATGTTGTGGTCCCCCCTTAATATTTACAGTACAAATGAAAATGATTAAGATAATGCATGTTAATATTATCAATAAATGCATAAAGTTCAAATATTAATATATTTTCATTATATAACTATATATCAACATTGATATAATTTATATGCAACAATATAACAATAAATACAAAATATTATATTAGTTATATTAAGATTCTAATTCATGGATATAAAATCATTGTTATCTATGTTGTCTTATTTTTAATTTAATCTTCCTCCTCCTGCTGAAGTTAGACCTACCTGGCATTGTGTCTTTTCTGGAAGTGTGCTCTCCTTTGTTTCCATGGTAACTGGCGTTGGTTCCAGTAGAGTCGTAGTCGCTCTTCCTGTCCTTGAGGCTGATCATCTCTCTGGGTGAGGCGGGGGCACTGGCTGCAATTCAAATCATCACACAAACCTTCTTACTGAGCATCTGGAGACACACTGGCCTGATTTTACACTTTGTAACTTTGTCTTTTTTATTAAGATATAGTTCTGTTTGCCATCTTTATGTCGGTGTAACCAACTTTGAATTTGCAGTTCTTTGCTCTTTTTTCAATTTATTTTTATTTTTTCCAATTGTCTCTCTCCATTTCTTTCTATCTTTTTTCATCATTTCCTGCCTGTACGAGGCTGGACATGCAGAGATGTGCATCATTATTCATCATTAGTGCTCTTTAGCATGACAGCATGAAGGATGTTTCCAACAGGTCCTGTAACAGCCAGCTCCAATCTACCCAGCTCCACCAAGTCATAAAAACATGAAATTACACAAAGAATACCATATTTGTCCTTGAAGTGCCATCTTAAAAAAAAAAAAAAAAAAAAAAAAAAAAAAAAAAAAAAAAAAAAAAACCATCAAATCATGACAGAAAAGTTACCATGTGACAAACACCTCCTCTATGGAAGCAATTAGACTGGGGAAAATATTAGGGGTTATGGGTGGTTTCTATGATCAGTGCTGGGTAATAACTACTTACATGTAATCAACATTTAAAATCAAAAACTAAAAAAAATTAGCAACGGAAACAATCACCGATTCGCATCGGTGCATCGGCATAAAAGTTAACGATGCAATGCATCGATTTAAAAAAATGTGCATCGGATACAAGTTGGCATTTGTATCACGAACATATTTGCATCTGTAAAACTGATTAATTTATAAATAATTATTAGTAGATGCACTATACTTTTATTATTTAGAAAGTGCTGCTATGTGAATATGATGCATTACAACACTATGGAGACCGAGGCATGTCCTGAGAGTCACATACACATGTCTGTCTGAACCAAAGAAATAAAATGAATTATCTGTACAATACTGAATTGCATAGCATCATATTTTTTTTCCATTGCATCATATTGCATTGAATCGCATTGTGTTGAAGCGAATCGTAATTGGGGTGAATCATATCACATCGCATCGGCAGTTGCGTCACATGTATCTTTAATGTATCGTATCTTTGGATATGTATCAAGATGCGTATCGCATCAGCCTCAGTTCTAGAAACAAACATCCCTAATAAATATTATGTTAAAAGTAATCTAAAAGTGATCCAAAAGTAGACAGAATACATTAACTAAAATGAGTAATCTTGATAACATTACTGACTACACTTTTTAATGTAATTTGTTATCAGTAACAGATTACAATTTGTAAGTAATCTACCCAGCACTGGCTATGGCGCTGTGTTATTGTTATAAAGCTGCTATATGCTGGAGACCCACAGTCTTGCAAACTTCAGATCCAACCCTAATCAAACACACCAGAACAAGATAATCAAGGTCTAAAGGTTACTAAAAAGCCGCAGGCAGGGGAGTTTTTATCAACTAAAAAGTCCTCCACAGAACTAAAAGGTTTTAAATTCTTAATGGTCTACTGAAATTTGTAATGACATCCGCTTCAAACATTACAGTGTTAATGATAACATTTGTTAACTCTACAGTAAGTAAATCCACTTCACCAGCTCTAAACAGCAACGCCATAGAAATATATAGAGCTACCGCAAAAACGGAAGATCAAACATAAAATTCGAATGATGGCTATGCACTTGTTTGTCTGGCACATAAGGTCTATACATTTGCTAGAATGTTCTGAGTGGTTGCAAGGTGTGTAGCTCCACCCCCTGTGAAATCTCATCGTCTAATTTCTGCTTCTTATAACTGTTCTTTAAACATCAATACAGACTGACTGGCTGTGATTGTGTCAATAACTGACAAATTGCTTATATTTGGAAATGCTATTAATTTGCAAACGTTAATTACAATACAGCACAAGTCCTTCTCCATTACTTCATGCAGAATTATTATAAAAGCAGATTTCTTGTATTATGTAAACCAGGGGTGCCCAGACCCGGTCCTGGAGATCTACTTACCTGCAGAATTCAGTTCCAACCCTGATCCAACAAACCTGTCTATAATTATCAAATGCTCCTGAATATCTTAATTAGCTGGTTGTGTTTGATCAGTGTCCTAGCCACTTCAAAACAGCTGTATGAAGGTCACAGAGATCAGGAGAGAGTCTTCCCTCTGTGCCTAAAAATCCCTTCCAGCCTCAATGCTCTAACCGGATCAGCACCACACCCCCTCCGGCCCTCTTACAGCCCGGTCTGATCAAGCCTGGATCCCTGGATAGTGGGCAGCGGCACTATCTCCAAAGCACACAGCTACCCGAGGGCTCACGGGCACGGAAGACCTCTTTGGCCAGCATAGAAGGATTTAGACACACCCACGCACACACACACAAACACCTATTACTGATTAGCCCTGACCATGAAACATATACACACGCTCTTTTATACACACACACTCCAATAAAACACATAATAGCTTTGAGCACCACTCTACCCACAATGGCCAAGAGAAACATTAGCATGCTAATTATTTCAAACCCATAATCAGATTATAACCACAAGTGCTTTACCCTCCTCTAAACTGCCTCGATACAACTAATCTAATCATTGCTCCTCAACAATGCATCATTTTGCAAAAATATGCACATAACTGATTATCAGTCTTAAATATCGAGGAGCTCCGGCGGTTATGAAGTCAACAAGCGATGAGACTCTCAAAGGCTTCTGTCATATTTCCATAAACCTCACGAATACAGATTCTCAGAAACACACAAAGCAGTTTCGCAGAAAATCATTACTGATGCATTTAACTCAGTGTACTGTGCTTTCTGATTTGATTTTCTTCAGGTAAAGCTGCAACTCTACCGAACAGCTGATGACCTTAATGGTAGAAAATGAAAACAATATTTTTCGTAGGACATATAGGAAAAATTGATATTGTAAAGATATGTGCTACACAGCAGATCTTCGTGATTTAGCCGAATTGGCCAAAGGGCTTTTGTGTCTGAGCTCCAGTGGTATCAGGATAGGAACACTCGACTGTTGCTAAACTTGTGTGTATCTCCTTGCCTACAGCACTGAAAAGACTTGATTCTGTGAGAAATATGTCCTGATATACAAGCTAATACACACAACAACCATTATTGTTACTAAATTCCTTGTGAACGAAATTAAAAGGAAATTAGCAATCTGTATGTCTATAAAAACTCCGGTGTGAAGGCCAACTTTCCGTTTTCTCTCAAAAATTTTAAATTGTGACAATAAAAAGCTCTTTCAGTCAGGGCAAACAGTTCAGTCTTAGCCACATCATAAGTTGTATTTGAAGTGATCTACAGATTGCTTCCTCACACTTTTGGGTCATTAAAGACACAACGTGTATTTGATATTTCTACCGAAAGGAATAGTTCACCCAAAAATGAAAATTTGCTGAACATGTACTCACCCTCAGGCCATCCAAGATGTAGATGAGCTTGATTGTTCATCAGAACAGTTTTAGAGAATTTTAGCATTACAGCTCTTGCTCACCAATGGATCCTCTGCAGTGAATGGGTGCCGTCAGAATGAGAGTTCAAACAAAAAAAAAAAAAAAACATAAAACTAAAACAAACCAACACAACCCAATCACAAACATCAATTTCTTTTAAAATCAAAATCAAATTAATCAAAACATCATGCTAAAGCAAACAAAAACATCCTATATCCATAATATTGCTTTCTCTAGTTAAAGTCATCTTGTCTGAATCAGGAGAGATTTATGCACAGATCATGCAAAAGCAGTCCCAAACAGTTCTATTCAAATATGTCTGTGGACTTTGATGTGAAAGGACAAGAGGGGATGAACCTTTTCACTGTAAAAAGCGTTATAAGGGTTTATGGACTGGCATTTGTACCAGAAGTGATGATATAAAGTTAAATTCCTTGATGGATTTAAAAAAAAAAAAAAACTGTTTTGGTCCACAATATGTTAACTGATGGACTGGAGTCATGTGGATTACTTGTAGATTTCTGTGACGTTTTTATCAGCTGTTTGGTCTCTCATTCTGACGGCACCCATTCATTGCAGAGGATCCATTAGTGAGCAAGTGATGTAATGCTAAATTTCTCCAAATCTGTCCCAATAAAGAAATAAACTCGACTACATCTTGCATGGCCAAAGGGTGAGTAAATTGTCATTTTTGAGTGAACTATTCCTTTAAACACTAGTAATGAACTCAATTGTACTTTATTAAAATGAACAAAGAGCTCCAAGTCCTTTGGCCTCAATATGTCTCAGTAATACAGTAACAGCTGGCAACTCCATATCATGGCTGTTGTGTTGTTAGGGTCTGGCATCCCATAGAAGTATATCTGAAGGCCTTGTCTGATGGCATTAGAAGCATTACCTCTGTGCTTCATGATTAAATTATAAAAGTGAGCAAAATGTGTCAACCCTGCATTGAAGTTCATGCCAAAATCCTTAATGTGGATGTACTGACCAGGCAGAGCTCCAACTTAACTGAGCAACTGCCTTAGAAACATTGATCTCTGAATAATTTTAATGTGACGTCTGCTGATATTATCTGACATTTTATGTCATTTTTAAATGGAAAAATATTTACACTGTAAGACAGTTTGTATGTCTTTTTTGTTGTTGAATTTATCTACTATATTATTCTACATAAATATATTCACACATGCACCAAGCACATAACCATAGTCTAATCTGCAAACTGTGTGATGAATGCTTTCATGATGCAAATTCAAAGATGAGTGCTTCCAGTGTATCCGTTGATTATAATGGGAGTGATTCACTTTTGATGCGTCATGACGCTCTGCTGGTGTCTGCTCTAACTATACGTTTATGGTTGCCAAGTAACGTTGCAAAACTGAGTGCATTAATACAGAATTACACTGTCTGCAGGTGGTGCAGGTTATATCAGCTAATTTTACAATGGTGCCAAATGTGGCTCATCCAGTCATAATTATAATCAAATATGATTATTACTCAGAAATTTCACAAAGAACAATATTAAATAAAAAAATAAAAAAAAAAATATATATATATATACACATACACTAAATAAATACATTTATTATAATATATATATATATATATATATATATATATATATATACACACATACACTAAATAAATACATTTATTACCTTAAATTTGATACTCCAGTTTTGCACCACTTTTTGCTACTTTAATTTGAAATAAAAAAAGCATTAAACTCTTATGTTATGCTATACTTGTATGTTCTTTTTTAAAAAAGCGGTTTCAGAAAAGTTGCCAGAACTTGGTAATAAGGAGAACACAAATAAATATCTTTCCGCACAGTAAATACAAGTCTCTACTGCTGCAACTAAATGGCAAGGTCGTGGTATTAGAAATAATTGCAGAGTTGTGAAATGAATGAATTACATAGTATTGCCAATTTTGCTGTATTATTTTGGCTTTGAGCTCACATGTATCGTAGGAAATGTTAATTGAGTAGCACAGGCGAGACTCTGCTGTCACATTCTGATGCTCTGAGCCAAAGAGCACAGCTACTCTCCGTTACGCCTACAAGACCTTAGACACACCACTGTCTCTCTTTCCCCTACCTTCCTTCTCTGTCTAACTAAAAGAGTGCTTTGATCTCTGGCAAAAATCTACCGTTCACCATTTTCATGATACACACTGGAGCTCAAACCATAGAGGAAAAGCCTGCAGACAACAGAACAGCATGAAACCAGCTGCAAGCCAGAGGATGACTGGAGACATCAGAGATTCAACTGAGAAAAACAAGCAGACAATAAATCAATTTATTCTAAAAAGCTGCAGAGAGCATTTTGAATCATGTGAGGACTGCTCTGCACTATATTTCCTACACCACTAGTCTGAATCTAATGTCACAGCAAAATAAATTACATTTTACATGAGATGTGAGCTTGCAGCCTGAACTGAATGCAGAGATAACGCACCTTCCTGTCTGTGTATTAAAACAATGTGTTTAGTTTAATCCGATTAATGAACCAAATGACACTTATGACCCAAATCTTTTAATAAATCACCCAAAATTGGACTAATGAATTCTTTACTGAATCCATGAATTAACATTTCATTTTCAGTCACATTAAAATTAAACCAAACACTATTTTGTGTAGTTAAGGTTTGTCACAATCAATATTGTTACTGACTGGTTCTGTTTTTTTGGTAATATTTTATAATATTTTAATCTCATTTTCAAATATTTCAGATTTTTTTATATTAATTAAATAAAAATTGTAATTACAAATTATATATTATATATATATCACTCTATTATATTACATCTCTCTCTCTCTCTCTCTCTCTCTCTATATATATATATATAGAGCTGATATATATATCAGCTCTATATCGATCACCAGCCACCCTGCATTCTAATCGGATAAAAAACATATATATATATATATATATATATATATATATATCAGCTCTATATCGATCACCAGCCACGGTGATTTTAATCGGATAAAAAACAATATCGTTCGACCACTTATATTATATCATGGAAAAAAAATTTTAACAGCAAGATAACACTGTAATACTGCTATATATTTATCGTAGATAAGACCAGAAATGGCCTGGGAAGGAATTCACTACAAAATGTAATATAACACCTTAAATTTTGCATTAAGGAAGAAAGAACATCATTTCATCACTCTGTTCACCTTCCAGCCATTTAAAGACTCATTAGCTCTAAAATTCCCACTTCTGCTGCTCAGCCTCCACCACCAACGGTCCTCTCAAATTCTGAATCTGGGAAAAGTACTTTTCTGCTTCAGCGAGATGCTAAGTCCACCGGAAAAGGTATTAGAGGCACAACCAGCTGGCCATGAATCCACTAACCCCAACAGTACTGTGGATCATTAACCCTGAGTCCCAGGACAAACTGAGAAATCCCCATCAGTTTAATAGGATTCTATCAGGGTTAAAGAGAGAATCAACCTGCTGTTTGTAATTGTTTTAAATCCAGGCTGAAGAGCTTGGACTTCAGGACCATGGACAGCGACTCTCTATTTCAGCACTTCAGATCAAAATGTGTAAGTTATCATTGTTGAGAAAGATAAATACATATATTCACCTGATCGGTTATTAGGGGACGTCCGGACTGGAGATACTGACGGAGTGCGTGAGGATGAGTACGGTCTCTGTCTGTCTCTCTCTATTGTTGAGGCAGAGCCAACAAAGTGATACTGCGAGTAGCCATCCTAGAAAAATAAAGAAAGAGAGAGAAAAGTTTACAATAATGCATATGTTCATTTATTTTATCTACTAGACAAGTGGTGCACAACACAACATCCAGTATATATGTCCGCTACATTAGCCAATTGTCAGTTTAGTTTAGGGCCTCCCATTGTGGAGTCATTACAAAAATCAATGGGCAGATGGAGGTACAGAAATCAATGGACAAATGATCTGGAGTCAGTGGTTGTGGAGAAAGCCTGTTTGATGTGTGACTGAAGCAACCTGAAAGACTGATGGAGGAAATCAACAAGCCATTGGCCACTGGCTCTATGAAACGTCACTGTGAGCGTCAATCAATGGGTCTGCTGAGTGTGCTCAGAGCATACAGTCATGTATTACATTACTAAAAAGAACAACTTAAGGCTGTAATACACTACACAACTTTTAATATCTAAGCGGATGACTGAAGATCACAAACCAGACTTGGTGAAGAGCGACAAATTAATACAATATATGCTCTAAAATTTCCTCAAAATATGTTTGATATCCTCCTGGATGGTCTGATTCTATTTAAATATGAACTCTCTCAAATGTTTGAGTTTATTATGTTGCTTGTATAAGATATTAAAAGCATGTATAAGATCATACATAAGTTTACTCTCACTGAATAAAGATGAAATAATTAATACAGTTGATTCATGTGGCCGTTTATGCAGAGCAGAGTACAATCTTAAACATCTTACGAGGTCTCAGAATGGGTCAATGAAGAAGCTCAATTTCTGCTAGCTAGATCTGTGCCAACAGGCAACAAATACAAAATAAAGACACAAGGAGAACGTCCAAAACTTGCAGTCTACTGAACAAGCTCTCTAACCGGGACACCGAGCACTACCCTTGGCATCCCATTTGCCCCTCCGTGACATTGCTTGTGTTGGAAAGGTGAGGAATAGATCAAACGATCTGTCCCTCTGACTCTGTGCAGTTCAAAGCTGCCCTACTTTCTCAAGAAGGCAGAAACCCTGGCAGGAGTAACCACCGCTCTCCACCTAATGTGCCTGTTGCAAATAATGACATTGGACAGGTATTTGAAGGCTCCAAGGGGCTAGAAGAGAGGCACGGAACAAGGAGAAAGCGGTACTTGTCGCCTGTCGACTAAAGACCTCTTCAGCAGGGGAGTTTGTCATTTCCTTTTACTTACGCTGTTGTAAGTGTTACTTGAACTTTGAGGTTCCCACATGAGGAAGAAATGAAAACTTTTACCTTTATTCTTCATGATGATGGGCATTTGGGCTGGCTGTGCAATAAAAGATATCAGTAAGGATGGATACTTCTTTTGAAGACGTTCCTGCCATTTGAAAACAATACTTGCAGGGAAGACTGAGTTTCAATGTGATTAAAGAATCTTTCTGTGTTCATTACATCCCATAACTCCTTTCTTTCTTCTTTATCAGGCCTGAGAGAATAATGTGCTTGAATTGATTGACTTTTGTGCTGAGGGAACTGTTCCTGAGGTGTAAAAAGGGTGAACGGTAAATGCACGTTTGTCTTTTAAACTCAAAAACTTCAATTTATTCTGTTAATTCCAGTTGAATGCATGAAGCACCATTACAGGACTGACTCTGACTCAGACCAAGACTGAAAAGACCAAGCAGACCATGCAAAGATGAGTCATTAATGGAACCTGCCTACCGGTGATTCCTCAATAATGCTGCTTAAGAGTCAGAAAAAAAAAACTTCTTGTGTGGAAATGTGCACTGAAGCAAGCCAATGGCAAGCGCTCATTATTATACTCCCAGAGGCGGATGGAGCCAGGAGCGTTGCTCTTGCTGCGTTGGCTCCCTGGGGTTGCTGAGGCAATTGACTACCCTGATACTTCCTCATAATGTTGGGGAGGGATGACTGTGGAATTGCATCTCAGGAGGCTGCCAGCTGAATGCAACACCTCTCAGCAGAACATGAGTGAGGCTTCAGGCTCAAGATCAATAGCATAAGCAACATCTCTCTTCTCCCAGGCTAGAACTTCACTTCATCTTAGTCCGGCTCTACGTCATACTGAGTAAATCAAGCCAAGCGCTTCTGGGCTTTCTCACAAACACACACACCTTATTAGTAGATGGAGCTGGAAGCTGTCTGCACTTCTTCAAAGATTTCTGTCTATGTAGATCAAATGCTGTAACTTTATATGAATTAGATGCATTTTATTATACAAAATTATAAATATTTATGCATTACAGGCCAAAAACTTTTCAAAAAGCAGTTTTCAAAATCTGTTTACAGTACATCTAAACCTCCCTAGAGAATAAATGCAATGCGCAGAATCAAAATCATTAAGGCTTTGGTCTACCGCAAATGGCCAGAACACAAAGAGAATGCTTAACAAATATATTTTAAACAATATATAAATATATTTTAATATAAATATATGTGCAGTTGAGGTCAAAGGTGTACATCTCCCTTTCAGAATCTGCAAAATGTTTATTATTTTACCAAAAAAAGAGGGATCATACAAAATGCATGTTATTGCTTATTTAGTACTGACCTGAACAAGATATTTCACATAAAAGATGTTCACATGTAGTCCACAAGAGAAAATAATATTTGAATTTATAAAAAGACCCCGTTCAAAAGTTTACATCTACTTGATTCTTAATACTGTGTTGTTACCTGAATGACCCACAGCTGTTTTTTTGTTTAGTGATAGTTGTTCATGAGTCCCTTGTTTGTCCTGAACAGTTAAACTGCCTGCAGTTCTTCAGAAAAATCCTTCAGGTCCCAAAAATTCTTTGGTTTTCCAGCATTTTTGTGTATTTGAACTCTTTCCAACAATGACTGTATGATTTTGAGAGCCATCTTTTCACACTGAGGACAACTGAGGGGCTCATATGTAACTATTACAGAAGGTTCATATGCTCACTGATGCTCCAGTAGGAAAAATGATGCATTAAGAGCTGGGGGGTGAAAACTTTTGAACAAAATGGAGATGTGTACATTTTTCTTATTGACATTTTTTCATTTAGTACTGCCCTTCAGAGGCTACAGAAGATAGTTCAATTTTCACCCCCCCCCCCAGCTCTTAAAAAAAAATTCTTTCAATATATAACACAAGTATATGCAAATAAATGCTTTCAAGATATTAGCAAATTATAACATAAAATTTACAACAAAATTAGAGAAAGAAAATAATCATGAAAATGAAATGAATTGTGGGTCCATCGCATCGCGTTGGGTCTGGTGCTTGCGACAGAAGTTGAAAACTTTTCAAGTGCCAACGCAGGCGTCAGCAAATCAGATCACCTTATGCAAATACCCTGCTGCAGATGCTAGTGCACCAGAAAACTAATGTGATTGGCTGTTGTCACTATGACGGTCGCGTCAGCACCAAGCTTCAGAAACGCCCTCCATCAAGCGTCAATGCAGATGCCCTGTGTGAATGTACCGTTACACTCCATAACATACAACTTCCTCCAATACTGGCAAGAAGCATCAAAACCAAAATATCACAGATGCTTCCTGGGCACGAGGCCATTGTTCACAGCCTCGGGAGGTGTCTGGCTTTGCAAACCTCTTGTTTTCACTTTCCTCCCCTCTTGTGTTCCCCCTTCTCTCTCAGCTTCATCCATCACACCACCCAAAACACAAAGAATCGCGCCTCAGGTGGCCCGACTCATCCAATTGACACCTTTCATTTCAACGGAGGGAGAGAATGACACATCCACGTGGAACAACTGTCATTATGCACTCATGAGACGAGAGACGGGCTCTGCAAATGTTAATAATAGCAATCTCTTTCTTGCTGCCCTTTGCTTAATACCATCCCCGGTGACATTTCCAGGGCTCAGCTGGGTTGGAGGAAACAGGTTAGGTTGTGGGAGGTTTTAAAAATCTTTGCAAACGCAGCCTGGAGGGGGCTGGAATGAGTGCGAAAGGGATCCACAGAACTCTATCCCTCGAAAATCAATCAGAGAACTGTTTATAATAAGAATTAGTGTAGATTTAACAACTTCAGCCTCTCTGATGATGCATTTATAGCTCTGGATGTCCTCCACGTCCTTGACCTTGTCAGTTCATCTACGTCAGCTCAAGCAGCCATTCGATAACCTGCCTCAAGGCGGCATGCGAACACAACGCCACTGTGAACCTGTGAGCGCTTCGATATTATTTATAGATATTTAGTCAGCTAGCATAATGGGTATCGGCGTTCCATCTAATTACTCTCTTTCATTATAATCTACACATGGTACCTTTTCGTCGAACCCTCTAAATATTGAAAAAAGACAGAGAGGGTAATTAATAGTATGTGCACATGAAATTAGAGCTCGTAATTCGACATTGGTTTTGACGGCGACGAGCTCAGCGGGGTAAACTCGCAAACATCTATAATTACATATCATTACAGACATTTCAAACAGGCATTGTGAATTCGCTCTCCGATGCAGTTCGGGGAGGGGGTGCCTCTATTTTCTCAGACACACTTCTAAACTCATCTCGGTGGTGCAGGCAGTCGGCTCTTGGCCTTTTCTTATCTCTAAAGGTCAGCGTGGCATCCGTCTCCATCTCCGTGGGCTGTAATTCTTCAATGCCTTCTCCGCAGAGCCAAGTGGGCAAAACGACACATTATAGAGCTCGGTCCGGGACGTTCCTCAACACCCAGCGTCATATCTGTCAGGACGGAGATTGCTCAGTGAAGGGGAACGGTGTGTTCTCGCAGCCTAGAGCCTTCTAGGGCTTGTGGGGGACGGTGGTCTGTCACAACCCAAAGTTTCTCTTCTCATGCTCTTATTAGTAGTTAATTTGGGAACATTTTGGCTTGGTTTGACTGTTAATGTTTAACACTACTTTGGCTGCTCATTATCTGTGTTTAAATGCAGCACGAGAAGTCTGGCTACATGTAAATAGGTTAATTCCTATTGCCCTTAATTAAATTTAATTTCATGAGCACATTGTCTATTCAAAGCCCCCAAACGCTAGCTTAAAAAATGTTTGGTTTGGAAATGAAAATAAATCTGCTTTTAATTGCTGAAATATGTCTACATTCATACAAGGTCTCCTCACATCAGTCTATTCACCATGTTGTTCAGACCGTACAATACGTTCTGAATGCCATCAGTGCTCGCCAAGGCCAAAGTTTGCCTCAATAATCTGCAAAGGTGCCATCTGAACAGATACACACAGTAGTAAGTACGACAAGCACTTATTGAATGGAAATATCTCTTCAGCCTGGCTGTTACTGCTCAATAGAGCATTCATTGCTAGTCACTGCGGATTAATGTTTTCAGTCGGCTACAAGGTGTCATGTTGAATAAATAGTGGGTCGCACATCTTTGTCGGAGAGGAGGGGTACAAAAACACTTCTCCGGTTTTTTTTCATTCTAAACTATTTTCTTTAAAAGTTCAAACACAATCATGTGGGAGTGGGAGATCAGTTAGCATGCTAAATGAATTCCTCAGGTTGGGATGGATGAAGCGGGACGCAGCTGTCGTGAGTGGAAGCAGGTCTCCTACCTTCTTATAAAGGCTCCGGAGATCTCTGTACTGCCACATGCTACTGAGAACCTGAGATGCTGCCTTTACCACTTTAGGTGAGTGTCTGTAAGAGAGAGAGAGAGAAGAAAACAAACAAGTAGAGTCAACAGTAACAAATGGACAAATGTTTCAACAGTCATTTATTATTATCTGTTAAAATCCGACAACATTTTAAAAGCATATTACTGGAAGATTTTTTTTTAAATAAGTAAATTATTTGATCAAATAAATATAAGAAATTGTTGTATATTAAATCTCATAATAAATATGTATATTATTATTTATTTTCTTAATATGTTATTTATTTATTTAAAGGATTATTATTAAACAACATACAAATAATGACAGTAATAAAAAAATTAAAATTTTACAAAAAAAAAAAAAATAAAAAAACTAAAATTACACTTCCATTCAAAAGTTTTTTTTCCAAAAATTTATTTTGCTTTTATTTACTTATATTCATAAAAAATTTTTTTAACAAAAATATTAAGCAGCACAATTGTTTTCAACAATTTTAATAAAAACAAAACGTTTTTTGAGCAGCAAATCAGCATATTAGAATGATATCTGCCATCAGCAATAAATTACATTTTAAAATATATTAAAATTGAAAAAGTGATTTTTAATTGTTTTGTTTCAAACTGCTTTACTGTATTTTGGATCAAAGTAAGCCTTGGTGGGCATATGAGAAAAAAAAGTCTTACCAACCCAAAACTTCTGAATAGTAATGTACTTTTGATGTTTTGATGGATGACATCACAGAAAAATAATTTTTGGATCAAATATTGTGTTGATGTTGAAGCATGTTGAACCGAACACACATGCCAAGTTAAACCCAATTCTCCAGTATATCTATATGCAGCACATCAGTATAACAGTGACAACTAAACAACAACAACAACAAAACATTTTTAATTGTAAAAAGTTTACAAAATAATCCAACTCTAAGATCAAAATGCCAATACCAAAACATAACAGTGGAAAATGAAAATCCAATCCTGGTACATTGTTGCTCTGATGACTGTTCCTGCGGAAGCATTTGATGTTTTCTCTGCTTTCTGTGCAAACAGCTCACACGGACAGCAGCTTTTGTTATGATTAACAATGCACCACAAACAAAAGAAACAATCCCTTGGTTCTCAAAAATGACACAAATTGTTTGAGTTCAGCTGATTTGATAGAACAGCTGTGCCTTTTGTCTTCCGCCGAGCCGAGTCAATCCATTTCTGCTCAAAGGACACAATGGAACAATTTACAATTGCCACTTGAAATGAAGTTAGAGGAAAATCTTTGAACATGGCTTTAATAGAGGAAATGAATGCTGCTCATCCTTCATCATTTCCTCTCATATATGACAAAATGGATTCTTCGAGGTGGAGCTGTATGTTTGATTTGTCCTTTCTCTCATCTTTCAACATGGATTTTAACACACTCAGACCTTCAGTTGACTGTGGCTCGTCTCAAATTAACCCCCTCACTTTGGCGATGTAAAGTCTGTCAGATTTGCTATGAAGTTGGCATCAGTGCAGATTTCACAAATGGAAACTATACAGTAAGCGAAAAGCTGTGTGCCAAAAGTTTTAAATCACAGTAGATTTTTAATGTATATATAAAAGCAGTTTGTTTCTTTTTAAATAGCTTATTATAAAAAAAAGAAAACAAGTTATTCAGCCAAGAGCAGTGAGTTTATTATTTTGACATGCATGATGTGTTGAGTACATATCAAAATCTGCACCAATCCACTTCAAATCAAAAAAGTAATCAAATCTGATGCATATCAGAACAATCACACTGGTTGCTGCTTCGTGCCGGTACTAAATCAACCGGTTGCATTTTTGCTATATCCAGACAAACAAGCACCCGAGTGGCTTGTCCCTTTGATAACCTCTCAGCAGGAAACTGGAAGCAGCTGTCATTGCCATATTGGCTCCAATGGGGTGGGCACAGTGTATGAATAGCTGATGGGGATATAAAGCAGTCGCATGAAGTGTCAGTTTGATGAGGGTCGGACTGATGTCTTTGACAATGTCATCACTCACTCACTATCAGACAGCCTACTTGGTGTTTCTAAGAGGCTAAAGCAAGCAGTTTATAGAAAGGCTTGATCAATGAATGATTATTATAAAATATAATGGTATGATGCACATTTGAAACACCTGTTGCATGTAATAACATGCCATGTATTGCAACCGAATACATCTATATTAATACACCAAATCCATACATAGGGGGCACAATAAAAATTAAAAAACTAATAAATAATATATAATATAATACAAAATTTTTTGGTCACACTTTATTTTAAGGTCTTATTCTCTCTATTAACAAACCATTAACTATGACTTTTGCTTAAAAAACTCCTAATTTGCTTCTTATTAATAGTAAGGTAGTTGTTAAGTTTATGTATTGGGTAGGATTAGGGATGTAGAATATTGTCATGCAGAATATCAGCTTTATTAGTACTAATAAACAGCCAATGTGTTAATAATAGGCATGCTAATAAGCAGCTAGTTAATAGTGAGAACTGGTCCCTATACTAAACTATTACCCATTTTTTAATTATGCTATATAATCCTGCTAAGAGGTTATCAAACAATGAAATGATTACATTTTATTTTATATCAAAATTAGAAATTAGCTTTATTTGGCTAATACACAAACTCGAGGAATTTGTTGTGGTTTCCAGAACCTCTATGCAGACAATAAAATTCCTTGTGTTTGTGCACACTTATTATACTAAAAAATTTTTTTTTTTAAAAAGTAAAGTAATAAAACAAAACAATGAAAAAATTTAATAAAATTTTTTTCACTTTCAGGTTTAAATCACAGCAGTTTCCAATCTCATCTGGACCACTCGTTATATCTTTTCGTGATTTAAAAGACCAATAAGCCTGTGTCAAGGCTGTGGACCATTGGTTTTTACCTAAGTTAAGGGAGTTTTTTCCACATTGTCATGGCAGATAACACTAAACTCTGTGGAATCATTGTTACATACAGCCTTGTGATATTTAGCTTTATTCTCAAGGATGCTTCAAATCAAACATCAGCTCTTTTTGTCAGCTAAGGCAAAAGTTTTTCATAACAGTTCAGCAGGCACTGAATAAGCGACTCATGTCAGGTGCATTGCAGATGTATATATGATGTAGCCGAACATCTGTAGACAATGTGGCCTTGAAGCTCATTAAATGCTTATCGATGTCTGACTCATACCATGCATCTCTTTTAAAAGGTGCTGGAATAAAAGTAGAATCGTGTAGCTGGAAAATAAAATGTCTCCTAGAGCAATGCACAGATTCTGGTGAACAAAATAACTGGCCGACCTCAGTGTCCATTACAACACGAGCAAACACAAAACCACGGCCTATTGGTTAGCACACACTGCAGGCCATTTACGGAGGTAGTTAGTGATAAGATGCAAGCTTATTATAAAAAAGACAACTTACTTGTCTCCTTTACTCCTAGCAATACCGATGAGCTTCTCAATGCCACCGGCGTCTCGTAAGGCCTTGGCATTCTCCATGTTCTTGGTGATGACCTCGTGTAGGGCGCAACATATAGCCGTAACGGTGTCATCACACATGGTTTTACCCGCTGTGCTGTTTGCCGTACCTCCACTGCTTCCACTAGCATTGCTCCCACCCGGGAGCCGGTGCACGAGGTCCCGCATGGCATACTTACCTACACAAAGACAAAAGATAGACAGAGAGAGCATATGAGAATATGGTGATTAGCGCCGAAATAATTATGATAGTCAGGATGACATTTTTCACAGTCAGTATGACTATAGTGCTACAATTTATTCTTAATCTAGAGTATAATAATGCAGGAGCTGCAACAATTCAAGAGTGTCAGATGTGTCGGTGTAAGCATCGCTGGATTTCTATGGAGGGGGTGTTATCCTGACTGCAGCGTGGATATATGACTCACGCTACTTGAACAAAGCAAAGAAAATATGAGAAAGTGAGAAAACTCTGACATTAAAAGAACAGCAGGGGATGTGTAATTTAAATTGACCTGGCAACACTCAACAGCACCGAAAAAGAACTTGACCAGTGGGAGAAACAAAATGATTCTTGAGATTATGTGTTTGTGTCGGTGAAACTTGAGACAAATTTGTGCCGTAACACACTAAGTGATATTAACAGGCAATCACAGGCACAATGATCGCTACAGGATGTTGAGTGCTCTTTCCTCACCCAGTGGTGTATGGGACACCCCTCATGGTGTTATGAGCCAATAATCATATTAAAGTTAAATTTGCCTAGAGAGGTTTTAGTCCACATAAAAGCCACATGAAAGCGGCAAATATAATGTTTGTTTACACAGACTTTTCCTGTCATACAAAGGAGGACTACCCTGGAATCACAACCACCGGAAACAACGCCACTGATCCAGTGGACAGGAATCAAGACTTACTGTACGTGAGATTAAGTCAAGGTTATATGTTAAGATAAAGTAAAAAAAAAAAAAAAATCTTATTGTGAGATATAGTCACACGGTGAGATAAAAAGTCCCATTATGAGATAATAAGCCACACTCTGGGAAATAGTCACATTATGAGATATAAAGTCATACTG
This sequence comes from Cyprinus carpio, assembly GCF_018340385.1. Lineage (NCBI taxonomy): Eukaryota > Metazoa > Chordata > Actinopteri > Cypriniformes > Cyprinidae > Cyprinus > Cyprinus carpio. The sequence goes on from NC_056620.1 coordinate 14,363,478, forward strand.
TGAGATATGAAGCCATATTTAGAGATATTATTACATGGCTCTGTGGAATACTTTATTCTGCAACTGACAACTGGCTGGAGGTATGTACATGGATGTATATTACTTGAGTCACATTACTAGACAGAATATTATGAGATATTAATCCACGCAAAAATATACATTTAAATTGTGATATATACATTTAAATATTGAGATATAGTCACACTGTGAGATAAAAAGCCATATTATGGGATAAAGTCCCACTGTGAGATAGTAAGGGACATTATGATATTAAGCCACACTTTGAGATATAAAGTCCCACTGTGAGACACGATGCCACATTATGAGATATTAAGCCACACTGGGAGATATAAAAACACATTGTGATGTTTTGTTATGCTAGAAATCTTAAATTATAAGAAATAAAGAAAAAGAGAAGACTATAAATCTCCACCATACAATTAACAATCAATATAATAGCTCATTCATGATGTCATCACTTGTAGGCAGGGCCTATGTATGATTTTTTAAATGTTGCTCTGACAAGTTCCTTCCACAGACCTGCAAAGGGCCAGAGAAGGGACTGTAGAACTCCTTGCATTACCTTGATCTCAACAAAAGAAATAATGATACTGCCATGTCAAATTATATATTTGTTGTTTGCACTTAAGGAGATCTAAGGTCTAGAATCACCTACCATGCACATGTTTAGTTCTGCATTGGAAAAATGTGAATAGCATCAGGGAAGCCTACTAGCAAATATTATAATTATCTACTTTTTTAATAATTTTTTTTGTTGTGTTGTAGCTCCAGAAACTTTTTACATTTAAATGAGAACAAAACATGAAATGCTAGTATGTGGACATCTGTAGTAATGATAAAACTGGTGTATGAACACAAGCTTACAAGATATTTCTGTGAAGTAGCCATCCGATTTCAAGAAGAACAAGAAACTAGTTTGCAACATTTATTTTCCAGATTTCACGCTGCCACTTTAATCATCCAAGCGCTCCAGTATTTTGACCTTTGAAATACTGAAGAGTCCTCCTCCTTCTGGCAAGCTATTATTCTATCACAGAAGCACACAGCTAATGAAATTAATCTAAGGCTGTTCAATTCTTTCCGCTAATTCCAAATGGTCTCCGAAGGAGAAACACAGACGTTATTTTCTACATGAAGCATACTGCAGAAGGGCTCTGTTTTATCACCAATAAGCTTCCAGTTAATTGGTGTCTCCTTATCTTGTACCCGCAGGCAAAATCGTCTGTCTGGCGTGAGCTGACAATATGGATGCAGTCCAATGAGATGTGAGATTTCTCTAAACAGTGAACTGTGGGAAAAACATGATATTCACTGAATAATAAAAACCTGGTAAAACTATTGATCAGTGATATAATCTCTTGTTGTTCATTTAATCTCCAATATTCCAACAATGAACCTCTTCATTACACCCAAAGTGAAATAAATGAATATCCTGCTGCTTCAACATACTGTGTAAATATCAGTATAATTTTAGAATGTAATAATATTTCAATATATTTATAGCTTTAATATATATCTCAATATAAAGTCACTTTTGATCAATTTAGTCCTTCCTTGCTAAATAAAAGTATTATTATTGTTTTTTTAAATCCTTACTTACCTCAAACTTTTAAGTGGTATTATATCTCTGGTTCAACAAAAATCTTAAGCAGCAAAAATAGTTTTCTACATTGACAATAATAAGAAATGTTTCTTCAGCAGCAAATCAGGGTAATAGAATGATTTCTGAAGGATCATGTGACACTGAAGACTGGAATAATGATGCTGAAAATTCAGCTTCACCATCACAGGAATAAATTATATTTAAAAATATATTAAAAGAGAAAACGCTATTTTAAATTTTAACAATATTTTACAATATTAATGTTTTACTTTAATTTTGACCAAAAAATACAGCCTTGGTAAGCAAAAGAGACTTAAAAATTTTTTAAAAGCATAATTAAAAACACGCAAAATAACAAAAACCAGAACTCGGGTTACTTTACTCGGGAAAAGTTACAGCATAAGATTTGAAGCATCAAAAAAGGACTGAAGTATCAACTCTGGCTAAAAACAGGAGGACGCACATCATGATCAGGATCCCACAGAGGAAGAGTGGCATGGAGAGGAGAAACAGGTGAAGTGTGGGACATTTTCAGTCCAGTTTTAGGCTTTATGATCACAATGAAACACAAGATTGCATGATTACGGGTAACCATGAGCTTAGGACTCTTCCAGTACAAGTTGCTGATTTTCAAGAACATGAATTACTGCAGTTCGGACAGGTTTAATTCTGAACATCCGAGATCTCAAAGTCAGCCTGAGCATGAAAAACAACAGTGCTTAAAGTAACACATTCACACTCCTCATGATAAATCAAGAGTCTCTTTATGGACTCAGCCGGATGGTTCTGCTACATGACGATGAGATCTGGCGACTGTATATGACTCAAGGCTAACCTTGACTCACTAGAGTGCCTCATCTACGAGCTCTTGGGAATACGAAGGCTTAGTGGTAATCAGAGGTAAGTGCAGACCCTCCAGCTTATAAAAGCCCATTCTCCCACAAAACAGGCAATCAGCTACACGGCCCTGGGCCATCATGAGCTCCAGAAATACACAAGCACCCACAGACATTTACAAAGAGAGAGAGTGTCCTTTCTTTATTGCTGCTTTTATGTACACTAAATTCTAGGTGACAAAGTTAGTCGACATAAAGGAGATTAAAGGCAAATTCAGTGTTGTAATTTTCCTCACATTCATGGCATTCCAAACCTGCATGCTCTTTCTGTATAACACAAAAGTAGAAATATTTAAATAATTTTTATGCAGTACAATGATAGTTAAGAGCTCCAGAAAGGACAAAAAAAAAGCAATACGCAAGTTTTGACTTTTAAGCTATATTGCAAGAGTTGATTCTTTAAAAAAATCTGTTATAACAGCACAAGGGTTACATAATGTATGAATTTCAGTATTAAATTTTAAGCTTGCATACATGCATACAGTATCATAATAACGTGCTTTACACTAGTGTTCAAAAGTGTGTATGATCTTTTCAAAGAAGTCTCTTATGCTCATCAAGGATGAATTTATTTGATCTAAAATACAGGAAAATGTTATACTATTGTAAAATATTTTTTACATTTCACAATAATTGTTTTCTATTTTAACATATTTTAAAATGTAATTTATTCCTGTTATCCAAGCTGAATTTTCAGCATCATTACTCCAGTCATCAGTGTCACATGATCCTTCAGAAACCATTATATTATGCTGATTTTCTGCTCAGAAAACATTTCTTATTATTATCAACATCAATAATACTATGTGCTGCTTTTTTTGTGGAAACTGTAATAATTTTTTTTCTGAATTCTTTAAGGAATAAAAAAAGCTCTAAAGAACAGCATTATTTGAAATATATATTTGTTCGTATCAATGCAAGTTTTTGCTTTACTCAATTTATCTGTAATGCTGTGGAATAAAAGTAATAATTTCTTAAACAAACAAACAAACTTACCCTAAACATTAGAATAGCAGTGTATAGTACATACTTATTTCAAGCAGCAAACATCACTCTGTTTCTGAACACGTACAGGTGGTTGACAAGGCATATAATGAGGGGAATGGCATTATATACTTCCATTTTATAATGGATCCGAATAAAATGAAGAGCATTAATATTCTCAGTCAGAGTTCAAAGAGAGTTGGTAAATGTTCCATGAAGGCCTGAGGGTTCTTGGCTTGGTTTAAAATGTCACACAGTGGTGAAAGGCTTTGGGCAGCATCTCTGTGAGCCTTTATCCTGCAATAACATTTAAATGGATCCAAAGAGGGTTTTTTTAATGAAGCTAACAGCAGAAAATAGCCGACTTGGACATAAAAGAGAAGTACAAACAACAAAGCATTGGAAGACAGACCTTAAAACAAAATTATTCTTAAAGGTTAGGGAGCAAATTAAATTGGAAATCAGCCACCGTGGAGACCATTTGAAAGGAGAACGTCCGGCAGCGTGGCTTTCAAGCGTTATATCGCTCTCTATTACTGCCTTTGATGTCTGTCATATTGGATTAAAAGCAAAAGACCTATGGATGCAATTTCAAACAGAGCCACCTTGTGGAGTGGCGGCCGGGACAGATAGAGAGATGGATTGAATGGCTGGATTTGGCCACGGAAAAGATAAAGTGGCGATTTTCTAGTGTCATTATTATAAAGCAGCTCTTTTGCTTCGAGACACCTCTGGCAATCTCCTAATGAAAGAGAGAGAAAACAGATAAAGGAAGGGAAGATGGAAAAATGACCAAACGGATGCATGAGGGAGCGCGTGAGAGATGGGAAGATTGGCTGGAAATTGAAGCGAGAGGAAGGCGATTGGTCACAGCCGTGCACACACACACACATACTCACACACGCACGCACACTTAGTTATTTCTCTAAAGGCCAGTCTGTCGAGCACATCCCCTCTTTTCTCATCCTTTGTGCAGGTGGGCGGCAAATATGAGTCTTTCAGTCATCAAATCCTGGATGAAACTTTCAATGATGGATCAGAACTTTTCAAATCCCTCTCCATCAACTGAAATGCTGGACCTTTGAAACAAGCCCAGTAAAGCTGGTTCTCAAAGTTACAGCACAACTTCAAACATTTCCAACAAATCCTCCAAGCTTTGTCTGCTAGTCCTCTGAAGAACGTGTCTCATCATGGTCCGCATGCCCACACCAAAACCCTTCTATTTCAAGTTTTGCCACCTGAAAGTTTGGAGAGCCCTTCCAATTACAAATCGCACTACTCTGTTGCTCATCCAGTGCTATGCTTAACATGCATCTGCATTCATTCACACCTGCTGCGCCTGATTTTGTGCACGTCGAAGCCTCAAACAGCATCTTGGGGGATTTTATACATCACGTTTCAAATTCAGCCCCTGGAACTCACAAAAACTCCACTGAAAATATATTTTGCCCACATCAGGAACTTCAAGGCAGGTTAATTGATGCTTGTGTGTAGATAAAACAAGAGTGAATGTGTGAAGAAAAAGAGTGAAGCAAAAAGAATAAAGAGTATATAGGCTATTAATAATGATCATGAGCTCAGTAAAGGATTTAGATTTAATGTATGAAAAAAAATTGTAAAAATTTAGTAAAAAGTAAAATCATATAAATAAATCATATAAATCATATAAATAAAATAAGTAACTTTATAGATATAAAATACAGATTAAATAGTGAAATATGCACATACTACATATAAAGTAGTCTAACGAAAATCTTTCCAATAAAATGTAAAGCACAGGATTCATAAAATCTAACTGTTTATTTTAAATCCCGCAGATGTCAACTTGAAAACTGGTCTTTTTGTTAGTCCTGTTGAGTGGACTTTAAAGTTGGTTTTGGGCTGTCAAATATTCTGGGACCTGGCAAACCTGCTGCCAATAAACAAAATATTTCCTAGAGTCCATTAAATTGTATACTATATATTAAAAAGAAACATTGATATATATGATATTTAATAATCACACACACAAAAAAAAACATATAAATATATATATAAAAAATAGATATGTAACTAATAACAACATAGAAAAAAAACTCTCAAGAAGATCAAGTTAGTGCTTCTTTCTCCCATCTTTCCTAAGCATTAATGTCATCAACCTCAGTCCTGGAGGCAGGAAGAGCGACAAAAAAGGCAAGAAAAATTATTATAAATGAGAAAAGGTCAAAGCAGAAACAGAGATTACATTTGTACTGTACCTCAGTGTCTATAAATATCAATGAGGTACAAAAGTACACATTCAAATGCATAAAAATTAATTATCTTTTAACCTCACAATACTCAAAACTTTTGGTTTTAATTTCCCATTTGCTTTATGTTATATCACAAATAGTAGACACTCAAGTACTATAGAAACATATTAGCTGAGCTCCCAAGCATTTTATTTTAGATAATTATGGGCCATTATTTGAAGCATAAACCATAAGATATGTCCACCCTGTCATCTTCTTACACAAAACTAAAAAAAAATCTTGAAAATGTTTCTACAGAGATAAGTAATGCTTTTGTTATGAATATAAAAACTTTGTAACTAATATAACACACCCATTCATAGTCCTTTTTATGTTAAGTTATCATGGCAAATGAGTTATTTATGTACAGGACACCAAAAGGTACCCTACAGTGATATTGACACCAAAAATAAAAAACAAGGCATCTGACACCAAAGAAACTTAAATTTTATGATCTTGCAATGTGCTGTTTATCAGCATACAGTATCAAAGCTCCAGGATATAGGCTGATGCTCTGAACTTAGGCTGTTGAATTCATTTATTTAAACAATCAATCTTTATTTTAATACATGATCAAACGGTAGGATTGAATTAGCCATTTACATGCATTTCATGTGCCCAGTTTCCATCCCTGGGCTTAATGTAAAATGAGCTCAAATATAGATTCAGTGATCAAACATGTAAATAATCATGGATGAAAGGAAGAGACTGTGGGAGAAGTTTCAAAAAGAGGGACCTTGCGTGATTTTATTGCTCATGGCTCTCAAAAGCTTTTGATGGATGACCATGTTGAACTGTCTAAAAAAGCAAAGTGTGAGAATAGCCGCCAGTCACAGACTGTGTTTACTGCACACACTTGTCAAAACAAATCAATTTAGAGTCTAAATATACTCTGTACAGACTCTGCAATCTGATAAAAATTTCAATTTATGTGAGCATGTACTGTATGCAAGTTACTTTTGCATAATACACCGAGAAACATGCTAAATCTACAAAGACAGGAAGCACATTTCCATGGCAGTGTA